>NC_025993.2:168514302-168534302 GCF_000442705.2 Elaeis guineensis | reverse complement strand
GAGGATTCTTCAAGTTCATATTCTTTCTCATTAGTAGATTGGTTTTTAGGATCTTGAGAAGGAAAATCCTTAAGTTGAAAATTTTTATTTTTATTATTATTCTGAAGATATGAACAAAAATATTCAATAACTCTTTTGCCTTTCTCCAAATAGATTGTTATTTTCTTATTTATACAGTTACAATTATTACCCCTTATAATGTCAGAGTTATGTTTGTTTGGAGAATTTGATCTTAAATTTAGCATATTTATTTTGAAAATTGGTTTATCATTAATTCTAGGTTGACCTAAATCATATTTTTCAAACTAATTAAAGAATTTGATAGAAGTCTTATTTGTTTTTATAAATGCAAAGTATCTAGATTGGATTTATATAGTTTGGGTTATGTTGTAAGTTCTAAGAAATTATTGTCTTTTATGTTCATTATATTTAGCAAAAAAATTTTCATTAAATAATTTTTTGTATTCAGAATCATCTTTACTAGAGTAGGATAAGGATTTGCTTTGGAAATTTGACTTTAGGTATAATGGATTGGGTTTAATTTTGGAGATTGGCATAGGACTTATCTTAGATGCAGAATATGAGAATGACAGATATTGAGGATAATAATTTTAACTTTTATTTTCATTATCAGATTCAGAATAGAGAGATTGGATATCATTTTGATCATCATTTTGATAGTCTAAAATATCATCTAGATACAAATCAGGATATGAATCCATTTTTAATAAGAAAAGCGACCAGGAGATTTAGAAAAGTCTTGGGAGGTCTAATATTTAGCAGAATTCTCAGGAATGATTGAGGTATGTTAGTTTATTTATTATCAAAGAATTATTGTCTAAAGAAAGATTAGATACTTAGCTACCTTGGTAGTCTAGATATGAAAGAATGAAAGAATAAAGAATGTACGTAGGAATTTCTTAAGTAAAAGGGTAAAAGAATGAGTTTCTAGTTGCTTACTCAACTATAAAGAATGAAAAGAATATACAAGATTCCTAGTTGTTTACACAGCTAGGAACAAAATATAAAAGAATGTTGTATAAGAAAATACTTATATGTTCGATTCTACAAGATATAGACTCTTGTTAGTTTCTAGACAAGGTATGGAAAAATACCTAAAAGACTCTTTACTAGATGTTAGTAATCTTTATTACTACTTTGTGATAACAATTCCAAAGGTAGAAAGAGTTAGTAAAGGAAGATCAACAAAAGACACTTATTTTAGGAGACTTAATAGTATGATTTCAGTAAGCAGTTAAAAAAAGATACCTATCTTAGGAGACTTAACACAAGAGGATCTGAAACTTCAGATCTGAGATGGATCCCCAACTTAGGTACCAAAGATAGTCCTCTCTGCGGTCTTTACTGCTTGCATCTGTAGTGGCTCTCCCTGACCTTCGTCGATAATGGTATATCCTGAAGCAGTCCTACACCCGAAGGTACACCCGACTCTCCGTCATCAGAGCCCGAGGAGGAAGTTGTAGTATCTATGATATCAACCACTGATACCATGGATCGTAAGGGGAAAAGGATACCTTGAGATATATGAGTGGTTGGTATCGTGGCAATCACGGCATTCATGGTTGCAGATCTTGAGATATAACAAGTTCTTTGATACCATGAACGCCATGATACCAACCACTCGTAGGCACTTAAGTATCAAAGCATAGGCTCTGATACCATGGACTGCATGAGTATCAAGGATCGTGGGTGCCCTAGGACCGACTCTAAAGAAACTTTTCGGTTAAGAAAAGAATCATAGTACTTCTAACCAATAGGATTTATATAATAAGTTTTATGAGTAGGATCTTGCTCACTTAAAGAGTGAGGCCCGTCAAGACACCACTTAACCGATCACAAATCAGAACTATCCTATGGCTTGACTCCTAACCTAAGATTTATAAAATGAAATCTAAGAGTACAATCTTGCTCACAAAGTGAGGCCCGCCAAGAACTACTAATAGACTACATGTTAAACCTTCTCAGGATACCTATGTACCTACACTTGACTCTAAACCTAAGGTTTATGTGCTAGAACCTATAAGTAATATCTTACTTACTCTAAGATAACAGAGAGTAAGGCCTGTCAAGATATCACAAACAGACTACGGAGTAACTATGAACTATAAACTAATATCACCAAAGACTATAGCTCAGGTGTGTGAACCTTCACAGCTAGAATCTCTTATGATAAGGCTATAGCACACAGTTCAATGAAATTAAACTCTAGACCTACACTCTAAGACTGATTTATGTCACAAATTGACATAAAAAGTATCAATTAATATCTAAATTATCTAACTTTATTAGGAAATTGATATTTGTTATTATATTTTGTAGAAGAAGAGGTCATCAATAGAAAGAACAAGGAAAGAGGATTTCAACGGCGTAAATTTTACGCAAAACGGAGTTAAATTGACCCAAAAATTGAAGAATGAAGAAAGAAGACTCAATTGGGTCAAATTCGAGTCAAATCAGGTCAAAATTGGTCAAAAATCAATTGATTTGGTGATCTGGTTAGCCGCCTGGTCCACAGCAACAGGCGCATGGACCATGGACCCATCGACGCACCATAAATCAGTCAATCAGTGAGTCTCGGCTCACCGCAACGCATCGCGAGCCCGATCCACGTGCGCGGTCCAGGGCTCATGAGGAGAGAGAAGAAGGTCCGAAGGGCAACCTGGTAACTTCACATCACTCAATGGTCCGATCTTCTCTGATCAAGATCCAATGCTCCATATTTTTGCACCATCGGACGGCCACCATCGCAGCCGGTCAAGATCCAACCGTAATCAAGGCAATTGCAAGAATCAATAAACACTAGGACAACACGGGATCCTTCTGCAGCGCGATCCAACGGACGAAATCTTCCAGCGCCTTGATCGGACGGTCCGCGATGCATCCGACCTGATCCCATCTCTGCAGCACGATCCAACGGTAATGCTTCACCCAGATCGTGATCCGACGGCCCAGAATCATTCCCGGCTTGATTTATTAGATGAATTGGGTCCTTTAGATGAAGATCGGATGGCTGAAACAATTTCTAAGGTTTCTTGATGGATTTAAGTGCTTTTTGAGCGAAATTTGAGCCCCTAAACCCCCCCAACAACCCTCTAAAACCTCTTAGTCCCACATCTAAAGTTTTGAAAATCTTATAACCCCCAAATGCCTATAAAAAGCCCCCAAAGGCCCTTGTTTTAATGATTCTTTCCTTCCGATCAAGCTTGTAACCCTAGATAATGGGGTTTTTAGCTTTCTTCTCAAGCCTCGAGCTTTGAGGTTTTTGTAATAATTTTTTTTTATATAAAATCTTATTTTTATGTAATTTTATCTCTTTACATTATGCAATTTATTTTTCTTGCAATTAGGATAGTTTAATTTATGCAATTTAATTTTATGCAATTAGGTTAGTTTAAATTATGCAGTTTAAATTTATGCAATTAGGATAGTTTAATTTATAAAATTAGGGTAGTTTATTTTTTTGTATTTAAATTTTGCAAGTAGATTTAGATCATGTCTAGCTAAGCATCCCTTCTAGGGTTTGCGATGAAGCTAGATCATGAGTAGGGGTTTTACATAGGGTTCTTTCTTTTTCTTAGGATTTCTTTTTCTTCCTCTTTTGTCAAAAATTTTTGATGAACTACAGTTGGGTCAGAGTCCCTTCATAGTTCATGCTTGATTCAGTGCATAGGAGGAGAAAACTCTAAGGGATCCTAGTTACTACTCCCCTGTAAAGAATCTTGATGGGTTATCGTTGGACCTTAGTCCCTTCATAATCTATGCTTGGGAAAGACAAGAGGAGTAGTCGTTAGGATCAATAAGAAGAATTCTAGATAGAATTTCCTAATCTAGATCTAGTGGATTCAAAAACCCTAGATCCTTAATCTTATTGTCTTAAGCAAACAACTTTCGATTTTTGATTTTCGTTAAAGCTCGCTTGAGCATAGATTTGAAAATCATTTTTAAACCAAGTCTCTGTGGGATCGACCCGTACTCGCTGGTCGTGCTACTCTGCACACTGTGCGCTTGCGGTTTTATTTACAAATCTTAAGATTTGCACATCAAAGACTCTCTAAGATTGGACTGGACTCTAGACACTATATGACTCTTCTAATATACAATAGACTCTATACAATCTAAACTCTAAGACACTCTATGACTGACTAAGGGTTAGTGGATCCTAGACACTTTAAACTCTCCTAATGGTCAGGGTGGACACTCTACTGGATAGACACAGGATATACACAGGGTATACATAGGGTAGACACAGAACTATGGGTCTCCTAGGAGTGAACCTAAGGGTGAATTCCTAGACCTAAGGTCGGACACTGGGTTACCTAAGGGTGAACCTAAAGGTGAACTCTACACTCGGACACTATGGATGGATGGTGAAATCTAAAACTGGTCTCTAAGGTCAGACACTATGGATGACACCTTTGGATTGGACACTAGTTGGGCAACACTAAGGTTGGACATCTAAGGCTGGATACAGGGTGGACACTACTATGGGATGAACACTCTATAGATTGTCCTTAAGATTGCTTATGGATTAAGGAACCTATGGTTTCACTATGGGTTACCTAAGGGTGACTCTAAGGTTTCCTATGGAAATGGTTTTCTAAGGAAACCTATGGGTTAGATATTTTCTATGGTGACTTACTAGTTAAGTTACCTATAGGTTAGTTATTTTATAATTTATAATTTTTAATTTTTTTATGTGGCTTTTAAATTTTTAAATTTTTATATATTTTTAGTTTTTTTTACTTTTTATATGATTTTTAATTTTTTATATATTTTTTAATATGAATATGTAGGTTTTTTACTTACTATATGTAAGTTACCTATTTACTATAATTTTTATATTTTTATAATTTATAATTTTTTTTTTAATGTAAATAGAGATGCAATAGTTTTTTAAAATAGTATTTTTGAAATCATGCATGCAAATGTAAGTGAATGAAGGAACATGGAAGGAAGGAGAAGGAATATGCAAATAGTACTTCTACTATGCAAATAGTATTTTGCAAAATAGTAATTCTATAAATAATTATGAATAGTAACTATATGAATGCAGGATGCATGCAACGATGAAGAAGATGAAATTTACGTAAAGTAAACAATAAAATAATATAAAGAAAATACAAACAAACAAAAGAATAAAGTAACTAATACTTCATTAAAACAAGCTTATGGATATGTACAAATGAAAATACACGAACATAAAGAACTTACAGGAGGATGAACAGTATTTACACAGATGGGAGATAGCTTACAGAAGCTTGCTTCTCTCTGACTACAGGACTCTGAAAGCACACTGGACTTTTGTACAGGACTCTTGAACATACAGAACAAGAAAGAAGAAGAGGGCTGTACATGACTCAAGAGAAAAAATAATGGTAAAAGACAGGAGGAAGAAGAGAAACTATTTAGTGGAACACTCCTTCACTGGCTTGTAACTTCTACCTGGCATATGATCTTCAATAAGCTTTCTAAGGAAGCCAATAGCTTTTGGATTGCTCGTGGAGTGCTACCAAGACTTATGTTAAGGCTTGCCAAGACTTATCCTCCAATGTTGGCATCTGGGGTCTTCTTATAGAAGCTAAAGATGAGCACCTTGCTTGGTGGTGAAGTCATCTAGCTTGTGGATAAAATAATTTGGAGCTAAAGTAACGACTAACTTTTGTTGGAGAAGCATCTTGCTTGCTGGTGAAGTAAAGCAACTTTCTTGGTGGTAAAGCAACTTTATTGGCTTGTGGATAAAATAACTTGGAGCTAAAGTAACGACTAACTTTTGTTGGAGAAGCATCTTGCTTGCTGGTGAAGTAAAGCAACTTTCTTGGTGGTAAAGCAACTTTATTGGCTTGTCTGCTTGCTAGTACTTATCTTGTCGGTGGTCATCTTTGCTTGGAGATGAAATCACTTGATGATGAGTCATCTTTGTCAATAAAGTAAGAACATATTGTTTGCTTGCTGATGGAGTAGAGCAGCTCTGTTGGTGAAGCACTACTTTTTGAAGTGTCATGTCGGCAGAGTCATCTTTCTTTGTCGAAGTAATAAAGTGGCTGGTGGAGAAGAGTAACTTGACACCGAAGTAATTTGGAGAATCAACTTTGTCATTATACTTGCTGGTAAAGAGACTACTTTTGCTGTTTTGATTAGAAGGTCCTATGGTAATTTTGAAAGAATTTTTTCAGGATTTCGATGAGGCTGAAGAGATTTTGAAGGAATCTTTTGAAATGCCTTGTAAATGCTTTTGTTGTTGACTGGTGAAATATTTTGGATGGAGCATCTGCTAATTTGGATGGAATCTCTGCTGCTTGTTGATGGAGAGACAGCTTTTGTTGGCAGTATAGTTTAGATAAAACACTTACTATTTGTTGCTTTGTTATCAACTTGGAGAAAGATTAGCGTAGTCTTTTTTTTCTTCTTTAAATATTATTTTGAGGATGTTATAGCCCAAGCCAAGCCCATGGCATCAGGATCCAAGCCCAACAAAAAAAAAATAAAAAACAAAACAAAACAGAGTAAAAACCGGGAAGAAAACTCTCGGTAGGAGTCTTCTTCTCCGGCGAGACCCAAGCCTATTAGGAGTCCTAGGATCTCTCGAAATCCTAGGACCCTCTATAAGAAGGTCTCCCCTCTCCTTAGAATCGATCCATCGGCCTCTTCTCTCTCTCTTTCTCTCTGATTTTCCGAAGTAGAGCCGCGGACACCGTTGTGTTTTCCATCGTGATTGCCCGCCGACGAGGTCACAGGAGGCCGAGGTAAGTCTTTCTTTTTTTCCCCTCTTCCTTCCCCTTCCTCCCATGCCCTTGTGCACGGTGGCTGGCGACGAGCGTCGTCGATCTACAGTCGAGAAAGAGACTCTGTTTTTGGGTCTCTTTTTCTTGAATTTTTCAGCGCCGGCGATCGGAATCGATCGCCGGCCACGCTCCTCCGTGATCGGGGGAGTGGCCCCCCTCTGCCGCCGACCTCCGCCGTGGCGGCCACGGCCCGAACGGCCGATCAAGGTCAGAGGACCAAGAGTCCTCTGTTCCGGCGCGGGAAGGGCCAAGAAGAAGAAGAAAAAAAAAAGGAAGAAAAGGAAAAGAAAAAAAAAAGAAGAAAAAGAAGAAAAAAGAAAAGAAAAAAAAAAGGGGCGGAGAGAGAAACTCTCTTTGCTCTCTCTCTCTCTCTCTCACTTTAGATTTTAGGATTTATGAAATTAATTTAAAAAAAATTAAATTAGCAATAAAAATAAAAATAAATAAATATAATTAGGATATCCATGGATTAGTTCGAAAACCCTGGATGCTGTCGACGAATTGATCCTCGTTGGGATATTAGATTTTAATAATTTAGTTATTTTTAATTCGATGAAATTTTGATTTAAAATATGATATTTGACATATCAGGTTCAGAGAAGGATTTTCGAGATCCCTAGAATTTTTAGTTTGGACTTTCTTTTGAGGTAAGTAGTGTTTACTTTTACTGAATTTATCTGGTAAAATTTTGAATTAAATAAATTTATGTATGCTTGTGATTGAAATTATTTATTGAAATAATTATTGAAATTATTTATGATTAAAGTTAATTATAGAAATTATTTATGATTGAAGTCATTTGTTGAATAATTATTATGATGATGTATGATCACAAAGAATGACATGATTGATTTGACTCGAATATCATTTATTTATATTATTTTGAAAATAATATATGAATTGGAAGATAATATGAATTGACAACCTGACTGTGTTGAGGACCCCGCCAATGGGGGCATATACGTTGGCAATTGACTGTCCTGAGGATTTATGTCGCCAGTAAGACCAGCGACATGTCGCCAGATAGACCAGCGACAAATCCGCCAGCGAGACCAGCGGTTCCAAAAGACTTGGCTGCCAGATGATTCGCAGCCCACCGCATGCAGATACGCGGTATTATGACCCTGCCACAGGGATAATGTGGTCATAGTCATGGTTGGTAAGAAGAATTTAAGAAATTAATGAATTTAAGAAGAAAAGCATAATTGGAAATTATGATGAATTGACTTTTATATATGATTGACAGTATGAATATGATTTCGTGAAATTACATATTGATTTGTTATTAGTAAATTGATATGCATAGTATTATTTGCCTGATTTATTCAGTTAAAGGTATACACTGCTTACTGGGCTATTTAGCTCATGATAAGTTTTATATTTTTTTTTTCTTACAGATTCAGAAAATTAGCATGATGCGGGATTTCGGTTGGGAGAGCGATTAGAGATGGAGTTAACTCATTAATTTAGGATTTTTCTCAGAATTGATTCAAGACTTTTAGTTTTGTTTTTAGTGCTGACTTTGTCAGACAGTTATTTTCTTTTGAACACTGAGTTTTGATTTGTTATTTGAACTAAGATTTGATCATTAAATATAGAAAAATTTATTTAACTATTTGTGAAGATATCATAATGAGATGCCTTGCATGCTTATGGAAAAAGTATTCTATAAGTATGCGGCGGTTGCCATGACCCTCGATTCAAATCTCGGGTCGGGGACGTGACAATTAATATGGTATCAGAGCATAAGTAGATAGATAGAGACATGTAGAATAAAGAGAGCGAGTGATGGGTAGACATTAGGAAATTGAAAGGTTAGTTATGATGATTATGATTTGACTTGTCACAAGTTATAACCTTATTAAGGATAAGTTATTACCTCAAATCTAACATAGGTCAATATGCCTCCACGACGAGCGAGGAATACTCAAGGAGCGGTAGGAGGGACATCAAATCCACTTGGCGATAATACTCCCCAATTAAACAGCGGCACAACTCAGCAGGAGGGAATCCATGATCCTACCAGAAATACTACGACAGTACAGGAGGAGCCGAACATGACTCAACTAATGCAAACTCTGATCGGAGTAGTTCAAACACAGCAACAGTTACTTCAACAACAACATGCATAGCCACGTCAGCAATTTCCATCGATATCTGGACATGGAGAACATCCGATGCAGAGAAACAATATCGTCGAATTTAAGAAGCTAGCTCCTCCAGCCTTTAAAGGGACCATCGAGCCACTAGAAGCAGATAACTGGATTATGAAAATGGAGAAGGCCTTCGTCGTGCAAGAATGCCATGATGAAGAGAAGATCCGCTATACAACATATCTGCTACAAGGCGAGGCATACAACTGGTGACGTATATTGGAACAAAAATATGAGCACGATGGGATACCACTCACTTGGGAGAGATTTTGAGATGAATTCTTTGACAAGTATTTCTCCCGAAGTGTCAGAATACAGAAAGAACAGGAGTTCATTCACCTGAGACAGGGTAACAGATCCGTTGTAGAATATGAAGCCAAATTCACGAAGTTAGCCAAGTTTGTTCCGAGACTAGTTGAGATTGAGCAAGATAGGGTACACAAATTTGAAATGGGACTGAAGATAGAAATCAGAAAATAGATTGTACCCTATGAGCTAACTACCTATGCCTCAGTTGTGAACAAAGCTCTAATAATTGAGAGAGAAGCAAATGAAGCTCATGCGGAGCGAGAACGGAATCAGAAGAAGAGAAATAGGTTTAGTAGAACTCAAGGACGAAATCAGAACAATAAGGTTCCAGCAAAGAAGCCAGCAACTGATAAGAATCATGAGAATGAGACAGTTAAATATTCAAGATGCGGTCGAAGAGAGCATGAGACTTCTAATTGCCCATGAAATACTGGTTCGTGTTTTAGATGTGGCCAGAAAGGACACAAGATTGCAGATTGCCGGCAGATGGACAAAAATAGATCAACACAAGCAAAGGACGGAGGTCAAAGGCCAAAAACTCAAGGAAGAATCTATGCACTCACACAACAGGATGCTCAAGCCTCCAATGCTGTGGTGACAGGTACCATTCCTGTATCTGGTATTCATGCTTCAGTTTTGTTTGATTCTGGTGCTACACACTCCTTTATATCCACTATTTTTATTAGACAGCATGATATAGGTTGTGAACCCATGAAAATCAAATTATATGTTGAGACACCAGTAGATGGTATTTTGAGTACCGAAAGTGTGTGCAAGTCCTGTAGTATCAAGATAGAAGAAAGAGAATTACCGACAGATTTGGTGGTCCTGGATATGCATGATTTCGATGTCATTCTAGGAATGGATTGGCTGGCTACTTATCATGCCTCTGTGGATTGTCATGGAAAGAGAGTGAACTTTCACATACCGGGAGAATTAACTTTTAGTTTTGATGGAAGTACAGGAACCATCCCTCCACGTATTATTTCACTTGTACAAGCTAGACAGATGATAAGAAAGGGATGTAGAGGTTACCTAGTATCAATAAAGAATAAAGAACATGATGAATTGAAGTTACAGGATATTCCTATCGTAAATGAATTTTTGGATGTATTCATTGATGATTTAGTCGGACTACCACCAGATAGAGAAATTGAATTTACTATTGAGTTGGCACCCAATACCAATCCGATTTCTAAAGCTCCTTACAGAATGGCCCCTATGGAGTTGAAGGAGTTAAAAGATCAATTACAGGATTTATTGGATAAAAATTTTATAAAGCTTAGTGTATCTCCTTGGGGAGCTCCAGTCTTATTTGTGAAGAAGAAAGATAGCAGTATGAGACTTTGTATCGACTATAGAGAGTTGAATAGGAGTACTATCAGAAATAAGTATCCTCTTCCTCGAATCGATGATTTGTTTGATCAACTGTAAGGTGCACAAGTCTTTTCTAAAATTGATCTTCGGTCTGGATATCATCAGTTAAAAATTAAAATAGAGGACATACCAAAGATGGCATTTAAAACTCATTATGGACATTATGAATTTTTAGTGATGCCTTTTGGGTTAACCAATGCTCCAGCAGCCTTTATGGATTTAATGAACAGAATATTCAGATCTTATCTTGATAAATTTGTTGTCATATTTATTGATGATATCTTGATATATTCAAGAAGTAAATTGGAGCATGAAGAACATTTACAGTGTGTACTACAAATATTGAGGAAAGAAAAACTTTATGCCAAATTTAAGAAGTGTGAATTTTGGTTGGACAAAATAGCCTTTTTAGGACACATCGTATCTAAGGATGGAATTTCTATGGATCCAGCAAAAGTGGAAGCTGTGATGCAGTAGAACAGACCTACAAATATTCTTGAGATTCGAAGTTTTCTGAGAATGGCCAGATATTACAGACGATTTGTAGAAGGATTTTCCCGCATAGCTGCACCTTTGACTCGTCTTACTCAAAAAAGGATTAAATCGAGTGGTCTGAAGATTGTGAACAGAGTTTTCAAGAATTAAAATAACAATTAGTGTCAGCCCCTATCCTTACTATACCAACAGGAGATGAAGGTTTCACAATATATAGTGATGCATCTAAAAAGGGACTCGGATGTGTATTGATGCAACATGGTAAGATAGTAGCCTATGCCTCAAGATAATTGAAATCATATGAATAGAATTATCCGACACATGATTTAGAATTAGCTGCAGTGATTTTTGCCCTAAAAATTTGGAGACATCACTTATACGGTGCACAGTGTGAAGTGTTTACAGATCATAAGAGTTTGAAGTACATTTTTACACAGAAAGAATTAAACATGAGACAGAGAAGGTGGTTAGAACTATTAAAGGATTATGATTTAAAAATCCATTATCATCCGGAAAAAGCTAATGTTATTGCTGATGCCCTTAGTAGAAAATCTATGGGAAATTTGACAGTTTTAATCACACACCAAAGTCAATTATTAAAGGATATAAGAAAATTGGAATTAGACATTCGAATATATGACTCAACAGTACGGTTAGCCCACACGAGGGTTCAGCCAACACTCATTGAAAGAATTTCAATTGCCCAGAATGATGATCCACAACTTATAAAAATAAGAAATTCAGTGGAAGCTGGTGTTCAATCTGAATTCAAGATACATGAAGACGGTTCGTTGAGGTTCGAAAATAAAATTTGCGTACCCAATGATTCAACACTCAAGCATGAAATACTTCAGGAAGCACATCAGACCAGTTATACAGTTCATCCGGGAGGTACCAAGATGTATAGAGATTTAAAAGAAATATACTGATGGAATAATATGAAGAGAGAGATCGCTCAATTCGTAGCTCAATGTTTGGTGTGTCAACAAGTTAAAGCTGAACATCAGAGACCTACGGGACTACTTCAACCTCTTGATATTTCAGTTTGGAAGTGGGAACATATCACTATAGATTTTGTAACTGGACTACCGAAGACTCCCAGCAAAAATGATGCAGCCTGGGTGATTGTGGATCGATTGACAAAGTCTGCTCACTTTCTACCAATTAGAGTTGGATTTACCTTGGAAAGACTAGCAAAGTTATATATGAAAGAAATTGTAAGGCTACATGAAATTTCAGTGACCATCGTATCGGATCGAGATACCAGATTTGTATCACAGTTCTGGAAAAGTTTACATAAGGCATTAGGAACAAAATTAAACTTCAGTACAGCTTTTCATCCACAAACTGATAGTCAGTCAGAGAGAACTATTCAGATCTTAGAAGATATGTTAAGAACCTGTATTTTGGATATGAAGAGTTCATGGGATGAGCATCTACCTTTGATTGAGTTCGCTTACAATAACAGTTATCAGACTAGCATTGGAATGGCACCTTACGAAGCTTTATATGGTAGAAGATGTCGATCACCGATTCACTGGGATGATGTTGGTGAGTGAAGAATATTGGGTCCCGAACTTGTTCAACAAGCAGTAGAGAAGATTCAATTAATTAAAGATCGACTTCGGGCAGCACAAAGCAGACAGAAAAGTTATGCAGACAACAGGAGACGAAAATTAGAATTTCAAGTCAGTGACCATGTGTTTCTCAAAGTATCTCCTTCAAAAGGAATCTCAAGATTTGGCATTCGTGGCAAATTGAATCCTAGATATGTGGGTCTGTTTGAGATTTTGGAAAGAATTGGTGAGGTGGCTTATCGACTTGCCTTACCCCCTTCACTTGCAGGAGTACATAATATTTTTCATATTTTTATGTTAAAGAAATATTTACCAGATCCAAGTCACATCGTGGAACTTGAACCAGTACAAGCCAGAAAAGATCTAACATATGAAGAATATCCGATACGGATCGTAGACCGTAAAGAACAGGTGCTGAGACGTCGCAACATTCCTTATGTGAAGGTACAATGGAGTCGACATTCAGAAAGAGAAGCTACTTGGGAGCTAGAGGAAGAAATGAAGCAAAAATATCCCTAGCTCTTCGAGACTACAGGTATGAAAAATTTCGAGGACGAAATTTCTTTTTAGGGGTGAAGAATGTTATAGCCCAAGCCAAGCCCACGACATCAGGATCCAAGCCCAACAAAAAAAAATAAAATAAAACAAAACAGAGTAAAAATCGGGAAGAAGACTCCCGGTAGGAGTCTTCTTCTCCGGCGAGACCCAAGCCTATTAGGAGTCCTAGGATCTCTCAAAATCCTAGGACCCTCTATAAGAAGGTCTCCCCTCTCCTTAGAATCTATCCATCGGCCTCTTCTCCCTCTCTTTCTCTCTGATTTTCCGAAGTAGAGCCGCGGACACCGTTGTGTTTTCCGTCGTGATTGCCCGCCGACGAGGTCACAGGAGGCTGAGGTAAGTCTTTCTTTTTTTTCCCCTCTTCCTTCCCCTTCCTCCCATGCCCTTGTGCACGGTGGCCGGCGACGAGCGTCGCCGATCTACAGTCGGGAAAGAGACTCTATTTTTGGGTCTCTTTTCCTTGAATTTTTCGGTGCCGGCGATCGGAATCGATCGCCGGCTACGCTCCTCCGTGACCGAGGGAGTGGCCCCCCTCTGCCACCGGCCTCCGTCGTGGCGGCCGCGGCCCGAACGGCCGATCAAGGTCGGAGGACCAAGTGTCCTCTGTTCCGGCGCGGGAAGGGCCAAGAAGAAGAAGAAGAAAAAAAAAAGAAGAAAAGGAAAAGAAAAAAAAAAGAAGAAAAAGAAGAAAAAGGAAAAGAAAAAAAAAAAAAGGGGTGGAGAGAGAAACTCTCTTTGCTCTCTCTCTCTCTCTCACTTTAGATTTTAGGATTTATGAAATTAATTAAAAAAAATTAAATTAGCAATAAAAATAAAAATAAATAAATATAATTAGGATATCCATGGATTAGTTCGAAAACTCTGGATGCTGTCGATGAATTGATCCTCGTGGGGATATTAGATTTTAATAATTTAGTTATTTTTAATTCGATAAAATTTTGATTTAAAATATGATATTTGACATATCAGGTTCAGAGAAGGATTTTCGAGATCCCTAGAATTTTTAGTTTGGACTTTCTTTTGAGGTAAGTAGTGTTTACTTTTACTGAATTTATCTGATAAAATTTTGAATTAAATAAATTTATGCATGCTTGTGATTGAAATTATTTATTAAAATAATTATTGAAATTATTTATGATTAAAGTTAATTATAGAAATTATTTATGATTGAAGTCATTTGTTGAATAATTATTATGATGATGTATGATCACAAAGAATGACATGATTGATTTGACTCGAATATCATTTATTTATATTATTTTAAAAATAATATATGAATTGGAAGACAATATGAATTGACAACCTGACTGTGTTGAGGACCCCGCCAACGGAGGCATATACGTTGGCAATTGACTGTCCTGAAGATTTATGTCGCCAGTAAGACCAGTGACATATCGCCAGATAGACCAGTGACAAAACCGCCAGCGAGACCAGCGGTTTCAAAGGACTTGGCTGCCAGATGATTCGCAGCCCACCGCAAGCAGATACGCGGTATTATGACCCTGCCACAGGGATAATGTGGTCATAGTCATGGTTGGTAAGAAGAATTTAAGAAATTGATGAATTTAAGAAGAAAAGTATAATTAAAAATTATGATGAATTGACTTTTATATATAATTGACAGTATGAATATGATTTCGTGAAATTACATATTGATTTGTTATTAGTAAATTGATATGCATAGTATTATTTACCTGATTTATTCAGTTAAAGGTATACACTGCTTACTGGGCTATTTAGTTCATGATAAGTTTTATATTTTTTTTTTCTTACAGATTCAGAAAATTAGCATGATGCGGGATTTCGGTTGGGAGAGCGATTAGAGATGGAGTTAACTCATTGATTTAGAATTTTTCTCAGAATTGATTCAAGACTTTTAGTTTTGTTTTTAGTGCTAACTTTGTCAGACAGTTATTTTCTTTTGAACACTGAGTTTTGATTTGTTATTTGAACTAAGATTTGATCATTAAATATAACTATTTGTGAAGATATCATGATGAGATGCCTTGCATGCTTATGGAAAAAGTATTCTATAAGTATGCGGCGGTTGCTATGACCCTCGATTCAAATCTCAGGTCGGGGGCGTGACAGAGGAAGATTAAAAGTGAAGAATTTTATAGCTGTATAGAATAATACCTTCTTCTTTTGGTCAAAATTTGTGGATGGGTTTGGAAAACTCTCATGTGGAATTTTTATTTATATTCCTTTTCTTTTTCAAGGGATGGCAAAGAGGTTTGTGGAAAATTAAATTTTGTAAATAAAACTGGAAAGTGATCTATAGAGTTTTAAAAATTATCAGAATGAATAGTGGTTGAAATTTAAATGGTAAAAAGAGGGTTTTGAAAAGCTTTTTCAGATAAGACTTAGTGGGTGTCTCTTCTTTCTCAGAAGAGATAAACTCATAATGAAAATATAAATACATAGAAAATATTTTAATTTTGTAAAACATCTTATTTAAAATAGTTCGTGAAAATCATCGATCATTATACTATGAAGATTTTGCACTTTATCTTGAATTTTGTTAGGGTAGTTCTTTGGGTTCAGAATAACATCTCAATTCCCTTTCTTTTCTGATAAGATGTAAGATTGGTTTTTTAAATCAGTTATAATCCATATTCTATCATCTGATCAATATTTATAAGTTGCTGATGATCTTACAGCTTCCCAATAGACATCAATATAGTTAACTAAGATATAATCTTCTATATCAAAGTCTTCTATAGGTTTATTTTTTTAAGGTATCATCTTTGTCTGAGAATTGAGTATGCATAAGATAATAAATTTGAAAATGATAAATAGTTTCGGTTAATCTCCTTTCTTCAATTTCACTATAAATTATCATGTCTATTTTGTTTTTATCATCTCTAATTTCTTTTAAGACTGTGGAAATTAATTTTGAAAACATGTCTAAGGGGTAGTTGTAATCTACGGAGGCTAGTCTAACCAATCTTTTATACAAAGATCTAATCACAATACTGGAAGGATTCACATTTATATTCGGAATGCTCAACTTTGGCCAGCACCAATCTATTATAAGATACTCCTTAAGATTTTCAAGTATTTCTTTAATTTCATCTGATTGAAGAATTTTATGAAGAATAGTATTTTGAAGTTTAGAAGGTAATATTCTTTGTACTTTATTCCAAATTTCTAATCTTTATTGCTTAATCATCTATTTTTCTAGAGAAATGAGTTTCATTCTTTGCTTTGAGAATTTAGTCACATGTAGATGTTTGGGGGGATTTTCATCTGAAGCAAGGAAAGATTTGAAACATAACTTATGTTTAAAATTTGAGGTACTATTGGTTGCTAGAATATCTGTAAGAATTGATTTTTCAGGGGTAAAGTCTGTCTCAGAACCAATAACTTCTGATTCTCTAAAGAATTTTGAGGTTTTTCTTTTTTGGATAATTTCTTTTTCCTTATTCTTATTTTGGTTTTGAACTAACGGTTTATTTTTAGAAATGCTAAAAGGATGGGTATTCTTTTTTCTTCTAAATTTTTAGGAAGGTTGTAATAGAGGGTTAACTGGAAGTCTAAAACTGATAGGTTTTGGTGTTAAAATAATTAGATTTTGTGGACAAGAGAGTATGGGTGTCTTAAAACCATTTTTGTTTTGAAAATGTTAAGGGAGTTTGATATGGATCAAAGACTTTTATGCCTTACAGATCAAAGATTTTTATGTTTTAATTCTAAATTTTTTCTTTTAGATTTTTTCAAAGATTTGATTAATGATTAAGATTTTCATAAAAATTTATTTAAAGATTAGATTCTGGCTTCTAGCTTAACCTTTTTTTTTCTAAGGGGTTCTGGTTAGAATAGTGATCAAGAGTTTTCTTATTACTTAGTGAGAGGAGTTCTAAAGATTTTTTAGAATAATGAGGTATTCTATCATGGAGGGTGAGCAGATCTTGAGATATAACAAGTTCTTATGATTCTATCTTTGAAGTTTTAAGATTCAATGGTAATTTTATTAAGATTTTTAAGTTTCTTGATATTTTTCAGGATAAGAATGGCCAGAATTTTTGTGGATTATGGATTTTAATTGGATATAATTCTATATTTTGACTTAAAGATTTAGAAAGATGTTTATCTTGGACTTGATTATTTTCTGGTTCTGGTAAAGATTCTTTAAGGTTATTGCCTAGAGCCAGGTTTGGAACCTCTTTTTGGATTTTTGTTTCAGGACTAATATTTTCTAGAGGATTGATTTCTTCTGGATGATTTTCTTCCTGAAATGGTTTTGTTAAAGATTCTAAGTCTTTTATGATTTGAATGTTTTCGACCCTTTGAGGATTATCTAAAGGTTCTGAATATGTTAAGGTTTTAATATTTTTAGAGTTATCTTTAAGTCTTAATGTTGTATTTATGTCTTCAAGATGAATTTTATCTTTAGGTTTAGAGATTTTAGCATCTTCAAATATTACTTATTCTGGTAAGTTTTTTTATAGTTTCAATTAATTCTTCTTTAATTAGTTGATTTGTTATTGTCTCAGAGTTTAAATAGGTTAAGAATTCTTCAAGTTCAGATTCTTTTTCATTAGTAGGTTGGTTTTTAGGATCTTAAGAAGAAAAATTCTTAAGTTGAAGATTTTTATTTTTATTATTATTTTGAAGGCATGAACAAAGATATTCAATAACTCTTTTGTCTTTTTTCAAATAGATTGTTATTTTCTTATTATACAGTAATAATTATTATCCCTTATAATGTCAAAGTTATGTTTGTTTGAGAATTTGATCTTAAATTTGGCATATTTGTTTTGAAAATTAGTTTATCATTAATTCTAGGTTGACCTAATCGTATTTTTCAAATCAATTAAAGAATTTGATAGAAGTCTTATTTTATTTTTATAAAGGCAAAGTATCTAGATCGGATTTCTATAGTTTGGGTTATGTTGTAAGTTCCAAAAAATTATTGTCTTTTATGTTCATTATTTTAGCAAAAAAAAATTATTAAATAATTCTTTGTATTCAAAATCATCTTTACTAGAGTGGATAAGGATTTGCTTTAGGAATTTGACTTTAGGTTTAATGAATTGGATTTAATTTTGGAGATTGGCATAGGACTTATCTTAGATTCAGGATATGAGAATGACGGATGTTGAAGATATAAATTGGCTTTCATTCTCATTATCAGATCAGAATAGAGAGATTGATATCATTTGATTATTATTTTGATAGTCTAAAATATCATCTAGATACAATCAGGATATGAATCCATTTTTAATAGGAAAAGTGACAGGAGATTTAGGAAAGTCTTGGGAGGTCTAATATTAGCAGAATTCTCAAAATGGTTGAGGTATGTTAGTTTATTTATTATCAAGAAATTATTGTCTAAAAAAAGATTAGATACCTAGCTACCTTGGTAGTCTAGATATGAAAGAATGAAAGAATAAAGAATGTACTTAGGAATTTTTTAAGTAAAAAAATAAAGAATGAGTTTCTAGTTGCTACACAACTACAAAGAATGGAAATAATATATAAGATTCTTAGTTGTTTAAACAGCTAGGGACAAAAAAAATACTTGTACATGAGATTCTATAAGATGTTAGACTCTTGTTAGTATGAAAAAATATCTAAAGACTCAAGTATAAAAGAATGTTAAAAAGAAAAGAATTAGTAAAGGACTCGATACCTGAAAGACTCTTAAAGATATTATTGATCCTTGCTACTACTTCGTGATTAACATTCTAAGGGTGGAAAGAGTTAGTAAAGGAAGATCAAGAAAGATACTTATCTAGGAGACTTACAGTATGATTCAGTAGCAGTCAAAAAAGATACCTATCTTAGGAGACTTAACACAAGAGGATCTGAACTTCAGATCTGAGACGGATACCAACTTAGGGCCAAAGATAGTCATTTTGCATCTTATTGCTGTATTTGTAGCGGCTCTCTTGGCCTTCGTCGACAACGGTATGTCCTGAAGCAATCCTACACTCGAAGGTACATCGAGTCTCCATTGTCAACCATCTGCTAGTTATACAACCTTTATGCTCCTCAGATCAAGTCTAGGTAATCTTGATTGATGCCCCTATTGCTCATCATCTCTGTTCTTACTAAAATACTAGCTTCTCTCTTCTCGACCAAGCCTAGGTTTCTAATACTGCTCCTCAGATCAAGCCTAAGTAATCTTGTTTGATGCCCCTACTTCTCATCAAACCTCGATCTTTCTAAACTACTTTTTCTTCCTGGATTTTGTTATCAACAATGGCAGAGAAAAATATTAGACTCAATAAAATTAAAACTTATGACTATACTACAACTCCCTCTCGGGCTCTGAATGAACGTAAGGGAAAAAGGATCTCCCTCCCCGGACTCTGATACCATATTTATATATAGCCTCTAATATATTATTATATATATTATATATATATATATATATATATCTTGTGTGTGTCTATATATGTATGTGTATATTATATAAGTATATGTATATATATACATATATATATATACATATACATACATACATATATTATATATGTATGTATATGTATATGTATTCATGTATATATATAATTATACATATATATAATTATATACATACATATGTATATATATATGTTGTATGTATGTATGTGTGTATATATATATATATATATATACACACCACATACATGTGTGTGTGTATATATATATATGTATGTATACATATATATATATACATATACATACTATATATATATATATATTATATTAATTTGTATATGTATATGTAGATATTATAG
>NC_025993.2:168382251-168514202 GCF_000442705.2 Elaeis guineensis | reverse complement strand
AATTATCCGACACATGATTTAGAATTAGCTGCAGTGATTTTTGCCCTAAAAATTTGGAGACATCACTTATACGGTGCACAGTGTGAAGTGTTTACAGATCATAAGAGTTTGAAGTACATTTTTACACAGAAAGAATTAAACATGAGACAGAGAAGGTGGTTAGAACTATTAAAGGATTATGATTTAAAAATCCATTATCATCCGGAAAAAGCTAATGTTATTGCTGATGCCCTTAGTAGAAAATCTATGGGAAATTTGACAGTTTTAATCACACACCAAAGTCAATTATTAAAGGATATAAGAAAATTGGAATTAGACATTCGAATATATGACTCAACAGTACGGTTAGCCCACACGAGGGTTCAGCCAACACTCATTGAAAGAATTTCAATTGCCCAGAATGATGATCCACAACTTATAAAAATAAGAAATTCAGTGGAAGCTGGTGTTCAATCTGAATTCAAGATACATGAAGACGGTTCGTTGAGGTTCGAAAATAAAATTTGCGTACCCAATGATTCAACACTCAAGCATGAAATACTTCAGGAAGCACATCAGACCAGTTATACAGTTCATCCGGGAGGTACCAAGATGTATAGAGATTTAAAAGAAATATACTGATGGAATAATATGAAGAGAGAGATCGCTCAATTCGTAGCTCAATGTTTGGTGTGTCAACAAGTTAAAGCTGAACATCAGAGACCTACGGGACTACTTCAACCTCTTGATATTTCAGTTTGGAAGTGGGAACATATCACTATAGATTTTGTAACTGGACTACCGAAGACTCCCAGCAAAAATGATGCAGCCTGGGTGATTGTGGATCGATTGACAAAGTCTGCTCACTTTCTACCAATTAGAGTTGGATTTACCTTGGAAAGACTAGCAAAGTTATATATGAAAGAAATTGTAAGGCTACATGAAATTTCAGTGACCATCGTATCGGATCGAGATACCAGATTTGTATCACAGTTCTGGAAAAGTTACATAAGGCATTAGGAACAAAATTAAACTTCAGTACAGCTTTTCATCCACAAACTGATAGTCAGTCAGAGAGAACTATTCAGATCTTAGAAGATATGTTAAGAACCTGTATTTTGGATATGAAGAGTTCATGGGATGAGCATCTACCTTTGATTGAGTTCGCTTACAATAACAGTTATCAGACTAGCATTGGAATGGCACCTTACGAAGCTTTATATGGTAGAAGATGTCGATCACCGATTCACTGGGATGATGTTGGTGAGTGAAGAATATTGGGTCCCGAACTTGTTCAACAAGCAGTAGAGAAGATTCAATTAATTAAAGATCGACTTCGGGCAGCACAAAGCAGACAGAAAAGTTATGCAGACAACAGGAGACGAAAATTAGAATTTCAAGTCAGTGACCATGTGTTTCTCAAAGTATCTCCTTCAAAAGGAATCTCAAGATTTGGCATTCGTGGCAAATTGAATCCTAGATATGTGGGTCTGTTTGAGATTTTGGAAAGAATTGGTGAGGTGGCTTATCGACTTGCCTTACCCCCTTCACTTGCAGGAGTACATAATATTTTTCATATTTTTATGTTAAAGAAATATTTACCAGATCCAAGTCACATCGTGGAACTTGAACCAGTACAAGCCAGAAAAGATCTAACATATGAAGAATATCCGATACGGATCGTAGACCGTAAAGAACAGGTGCTGAGACGTCGCAACATTCCTTATGTGAAGGTACAATGGAGTCGACATTCAGAAAGAGAAGCTACTTGGGAGCTAGAGGAAGAAATGAAGCAAAAATATCCCTAGCTCTTCGAGACTACAGGTATGAAAAATTTCGAGGACGAAATTTCTTTTTAGGGGTGAAGAATGTTATAGCCCAAGCCAAGCCCACGACATCAGGATCCAAGCCCAACAAAAAAAAATAAAATAAAACAAAACAGAGTAAAAATCGGGAAGAAGACTCCCGGTAGGAGTCTTCTTCTCCGGCGAGACCCAAGCCTATTAGGAGTCCTAGGATCTCTCAAAATCCTAGGACCCTCTATAAGAAGGTCTCCCCTCTCCTTAGAATCTATCCATCGGCCTCTTCTCCCTCTCTTTCTCTCTGATTTTCCGAAGTAGAGCCGCGGACACCGTTGTGTTTTCCGTCGTGATTGCCCGCCGACGAGGTCACAGGAGGCTGAGGTAAGTCTTTCTTTTTTTTCCCCTCTTCCTTCCCCTTCCTCCCATGCCCTTGTGCACGGTGGCCGGCGACGAGCGTCGCCGATCTACAGTCGGGAAAGAGACTCTATTTTTGGGTCTCTTTTCCTTGAATTTTTCGGTGCCGGCGATCGGAATCGATCGCCGGCTACGCTCCTCCGTGACCGAGGGAGTGGCCCCCCTCTGCCACCGGCCTCCGTCGTGGCGGCCGCGGCCCGAACGGCCGATCAAGGTCGGAGGACCAAGTGTCCTCTGTTCCGGCGCGGGAAGGGCCAAGAAGAAGAAGAAGAAAAAAAAAAGAAGAAAAGGAAAAGAAAAAAAAAAGAAGAAAAAGAAGAAAAAGGAAAAGAAAAAAAAAAAAGGGGTGGAGAGAGAAACTCTCTTTGCTCTCTCTCTCTCTCTCACTTTAGATTTTAGGATTTATGAAATTAATTAAAAAAAATTAAATTAGCAATAAAAATAAAAATAAATAAATATAATTAGGATATCCATGGATTAGTTCGAAAACTCTGGATGCTGTCGATGAATTGATCCTCGTGGGGATATTAGATTTTAATAATTTAGTTATTTTTAATTCGATAAAATTTTGATTTAAAATATGATATTTGACATATCAGGTTCAGAGAAGGATTTTCGAGATCCCTAGAATTTTTAGTTTGGACTTTCTTTTGAGGTAAGTAGTGTTTACTTTTACTGAATTTATCTGATAAAATTTTGAATTAAATAAATTTATGCATGCTTGTGATTGAAATTATTTATTAAAATAATTATTGAAATTATTTATGATTAAAGTTAATTATAGAAATTATTTATGATTGAAGTCATTTGTTGAATAATTATTATGATGATGTATGATCACAAAGAATGACATGATTGATTTGACTCGAATATCATTTATTTATATTATTTTAAAAATAATATATGAATTGGAAGACAATATGAATTGACAACCTGACTGTGTTGAGGACCCCGCCAACGGAGGCATATACGTTGGCAATTGACTGTCCTGAAGATTTATGTCGCCAGTAAGACCAGTGACATATCGCCAGATAGACCAGTGACAAAACCGCCAGCGAGACCAGCGGTTTCAAAGGACTTGGCTGCCAGATGATTCGCAGCCCACCGCAAGCAGATACGCGGTATTATGACCCTGCCACAGGGATAATGTGGTCATAGTCATGGTTGGTAAGAAGAATTTAAGAAATTGATGAATTTAAGAAGAAAAGTATAATTAAAAATTATGATGAATTGACTTTTATATATAATTGACAGTATGAATATGATTTCGTGAAATTACATATTGATTTGTTATTAGTAAATTGATATGCATAGTATTATTTACCTGATTTATTCAGTTAAAGGTATACACTGCTTACTGGGCTATTTAGTTCATGATAAGTTTTATATTTTTTTTTTCTTACAGATTCAGAAAATTAGCATGATGCGGGATTTCGGTTGGGAGAGCGATTAGAGATGGAGTTAACTCATTGATTTAGAATTTTTCTCAGAATTGATTCAAGACTTTTAGTTTTGTTTTTAGTGCTAACTTTGTCAGACAGTTATTTTCTTTTGAACACTGAGTTTTGATTTGTTATTTGAACTAAGATTTGATCATTAAATATAACTATTTGTGAAGATATCATGATGAGATGCCTTGCATGCTTATGGAAAAAGTATTCTATAAGTATGCGGCGGTTGCTATGACCCTCGATTCAAATCTCAGGTCGGGGGCGTGACAGAGGAAGATTAAAAGTGAAGAATTTTATAGCTGTATAGAATAATACCTTCTTCTTTTGGTCAAAATTTGTGGATGGGTTTGGAAAACTCTCATGTGGAATTTTTATTTATATTCCTTTTCTTTTTCAAGGGATGGCAAAGAGGTTTGTGGAAAATTAAATTTTGTAAATAAAACTGGAAAGTGATCTATAGAGTTTTAAAAATTATCAGAATGAATAGTGGTTGAAATTTAAATGGTAAAAAGAGGGTTTTGAAAAGCTTTTTCAGATAAGACTTAGTGGGTGTCTCTTCTTTCTCAGAAAGAGATAAACTCATAATGAAAATATAAATACATAGAAAATATTTTAATTTTGTAAAACATCTTATTTAAAATAGTTCGTGAAAATCATCGATCATTATACTATGAAGATTTTGCACTTTATCTTGAATTTTGTTAGGGTAGTTCTTTGGGTTCAGAATAACATCTCAATTCCCTTTCTTTTCTGATAAGATGTAAGATTGGTTTTTTAAATCAGTTATAATCCATATTCTATCATCTGATCAATATTTATAAGTTGCTGATGATCTTACAGCTTCCCAATAGACATCAATATAGTTAACTAAGATATAATCTTCTATATCAAAGTCTTCTATAGGTTTATTTTTTTAAGGTATCATCTTTGTCTGAGAATTGAGTATGCATAAGATAATAAATTTGAAAATGATAAATAGTTTCGGTTAATCTCCTTTCTTCAATTTCACTATAAATTATCATGTCTATTTTGTTTTTATCATCTCTAATTTCTTTTAAGACTGTGGAAATTAATTTTGAAAACATGTCTAAGGGGTAGTTGTAATCTACGGAGGCTAGTCTAACCAATCTTTTATACAAAGATCTAATCACAATACTGGAAGGATTCACATTTATATTCGGAATGCTCAACTTTGGCCAGCACCAATCTATTATAAGATACTCCTTAAGATTTTCAAGTATTTCTTTAATTTCATCTGATTGAAGAATTTTATGAAGAATAGTATTTTGAAGTTTAGAAGGTAATATTCTTTGTACTTTATTCCAAATTTCTAATCTTTATTGCTTAATCATCTATTTTTCTAGAGAAATGAGTTTCATTCTTTGCTTTGAGAATTTAGTCACATGTAGATGTTTGGGGGGATTTTCATCTGAAGCAAGGAAAGATTTGAAACATAACTTATGTTTAAAATTTGAGGTACTATTGGTTGCTAGAATATCTGTAAGAATTGATTTTTCAGGGGTAAAGTCTGTCTCAGAACCAATAACTTCTGATTCTCTAAAGAATTTTGAGGTTTTTCTTTTTTGGATAATTTCTTTTTCCTTATTCTTATTTTGGTTTTGAACTAACGGTTTATTTTTAGAAATGCTAAAAGGATGGGTATTCTTTTTTCTTCTAAATTTTTAGGAAGGTTGTAATAGAGGGTTAACTGGAAGTCTAAAACTGATAGGTTTTGGTGTTAAAATAATTAGATTTTGTGGACAAGAGAGTATGGGTGTCTTAAAACCATTTTTGTTTTGAAAAATGTTAAGGGAGTTTGATATGGATCAAAGACTTTTATGCCTTACAGATCAAAGATTTTTATGTTTTAATTCTAAATTTTTTCTTTTAGATTTTTTCAAAGATTTGATTAATGATTAAGATTTTCATAAAAATTTATTTAAAGATTAGATTCTGGCTTCTAGCTTAACCTTTTTTTTTCTAAGGGGTTCTGGTTAGAATAGTGATCAAGAGTTTTCTTATTACTTAGTGAGAGGAGTTCTAAAGATTTTTTAGAATAATGAGGTATTCTATCATGGAGGGTGAGCAGATCTTGAGATATAACAAGTTCTTATGATTCTATCTTTGAAGTTTTAAGATTCAATGGTAATTTTATTAAGATTTTTAAGTTTCTTGATATTTTTCAGGATAAGAATGGCCAGAATTTTTGTGGATTATGGATTTTAATTGGATATAATTCTATATTTTGACTTAAAGATTTAGAAAGATGTTTATCTTGGACTTGATTATTTTCTGGTTCTGGTAAAGATTCTTTAAGGTTATTGCCTAGAGCCAGGTTTGGAACCTCTTTTTGGATTTTTGTTTCAGGACTAATATTTTCTAGAGGATTGATTTCTTCTGGATGATTTTCTTCCTGAAATGGTTTTGTTAAAGATTCTAAGTCTTTTATGATTTGAATGTTTTCGACCCTTTGAGGATTATCTAAAGGTTCTGAATATGTTAAGGTTTTAATATTTTTAGAGTTATCTTTAAGTCTTAATGTTGTATTTATGTCTTCAAGATGAATTTTATCTTTAGGTTTAGAGATTTTAGCATCTTCAAATATTACTTATTCTGGTAAGTTTTTTATAGTTTCAATTAATTCTTCTTTAATTAGTTGATTTGTTATTGTCTCAGAGTTTAAATAGGTTAAGAATTCTTCAAGTTCAGATTCTTTTTCATTAGTAGGTTGGTTTTTAGGATCTTAAGAAGAAAAATTCTTAAGTTGAAGATTTTTATTTTTATTATTATTTTGAAGGCATGAACAAAGATATTCAATAACTCTTTTGTCTTTTTTCAAATAGATTGTTATTTTCTTATTTATACAGTAATAATTATTATCCCTTATAATGTCAAAGTTATGTTTGTTTTGAGAATTTGATCTTAAATTTGGCATATTTGTTTTGAAAATTAGTTTATCATTAATTCTAGGTTGACCTAAATCGTATTTTTCAAATCAATTAAAGAATTTGATAGAAGTCTTATTTATTTTTATAAAGGCAAAGTATCTAGATCGGATTTCTATAGTTTGGGTTATGTTGTAAGTTCCAAAAAATTATTGTCTTTTATGTTCATTATATTTAGCAAAAAAAAATTATTAAATAATTCTTTGTATTCAAAATCATCTTTACTAGAGTGGGATAAGGATTTGCTTTAGGAATTTGACTTTAGGTTTAATGAATTGGATTTAATTTTGGAGATTGGCATAGGACTTATCTTAGATTCAGGATATGAGAATGACGGATGTTGAAGATAATAAATTTGGCTTTCATTCTCATTATCAGATTCAGAATAGAGAGATTGAATATCATTTTGATTATTATTTTGATAGTCTAAAATATCATCTAGATACAAATCAGGATATGAATCCATTTTTAATAGGAAAAGTGACCAGGAGATTTAGGAAAGTCTTGGGAGGTCTAATATTTAGCAGAATTCTCAAGAATGGTTGAGGTATGTTAGTTTATTTATTATCAAGAAATTATTGTCTAAAAAAAGATTAGATACCTAGCTACCTTGGTAGTCTAGATATGAAAGAATGAAAGAATAAAGAATGTACTTAGGAATTTTTTAAGTAAAAAAATAAAAGAATGAGTTTCTAGTTGCTTACACAACTACAAAGAATGGAAATAATATATAAGATTCTTAGTTGTTTAAACAGCTAGGGACAAAAAAAATACTTGTACATGAGATTCTATAAGATGTTAGACTCTTGTTAGTATGAAAAAATATCTAAAAGACTCAAGTATAAAAGAATGTTTAAAAAAGAAAAGAATTAGTAAAGGACTCGATACCTGAAAGACTCTTTAAAAGATATTATTGATCCTTGCTACTACTTCGTGATTAACAATTCTAAGGGTGGAAAGAGTTAGTAAAGGAAGATCAAGAAAAGATACTTATCTTAGGAGACTTAACAGTATGATTTCAGTAAGCAGTCAAAAAAAGATACCTATCTTAGGAGACTTAACACAAGAGGATCTGAAACTTCAGATCTGAGACGGATACTCAACTTAGGTGCCAAAGATAGTCATTTCTGCAGTCTTTATTGCCTGTATTTGTAGCGGCTCTCTTGGCCTTCGTCGACAACGGTATGTCCTGAAGCAATCCTACACTCGAAGGTACATTCGAGTCTCCATTGTCAAACCATCTGCTAGTTATACAACCCTTATGCTCCTCAGATCAAGTCTAGGTAATCTTGATTGATGCCCCTATTGCTCATCAATCTCTGTTCTTACTAAAATACCTAGCTTCTCTCTCTCTCGACCAAGCCTAGGTTTTCTAATACTGCTCCTCAGATCAAGCCTAAGTAATCTTGTTTGATGCCCCTACTTCTCATCAAACCTCGATCTTTCTAAACTACTTCTTTCTTCCTGGATTTTGTTATCAACCAATGGCAGAGAAAAATATTAGACTCAATAAAAAATTAAAAACTTATGACTATACTACAACTCCCTCCTCGGGCTCTGAATGAACCGTAAGGGAAAAAGGATCTCCCTCCCCGGACTCTGATACCATATTTATATATAGCCTCTAATATATATATATATATATATATATATATATATATATATATATATATCTGTGTGTGTGTCTATATATGTATGTGTATATATATATATATATGTATATGTATATATATACATATATATATATACATATACATACATACATACATACATATATATATGTATGTATGTATATGTATATGTATACATGTATATATATACATATATACATATATATATATATATACATACATATGTATATATATATGTATGTATGTATGTATGTGTGTATATATATATATATATATATACACACACACATACATGTGTGTGTGTATATATATATATGTATGTATACATATATATATATACATATACATACATATATATATATATATATATATATATATATGTATATGTATACATGTAGATATATATATAGATATATATGTATACATGTATATATATATATACATGTATATGTGTGTGTATATATACATATACATATACATATACATGTATATTTACATAGCGCGCACATAGCACATACATACATACATGTATATATATATATATATGTGTGTGTATTTATACATACATACATACATCTATATACATACATACATATATATATATATATATAGAGTACTTTTCCAAAATAATATAAAAAAAATTATTTACATAAATAATGTAAGTTTTAACTTATTTATCGGTTTGATGCAAAAATGATAAAACACCATTTTGAATGGTATTTTATCATCCATGTCACCCACCCCCATTTTTCACGTAGACCACGTGAAAAAAAAAAATTAAAAAATGCCATTCGATATGGTGTTTTTAAAAATACCATTCCAATTGGTATTTTTAAAAATGCCAGATTATTTGGAGCTTTTAAATTTTTTCAAAAAAAAGAAAAAATAAAAAAATAAGTAAAAAATAAAAATTTTAATTTTAAATTTTTTAAAAAATAAAAATTTTAATTTTGATAAAAATAAAAATTAATTTTTTATTTCAAATTTTTTTAAAAAAATATATGAAAAAATTATTATAAAAAAATTAAAAATATCATAAAAAAATTAGAAAGAAATAAAAATTATAATTCAAAATTTTAAGAAAATAAAAAATTTTAATTTTAATTCAAATAAAAATCATCATTTCAAATTACAATCTCCTTTTCAAATTAATTTTTTTAAAAAAATATCATAAAAAAAGAAAAAAATAAAAATATCAATTTTGAATGTATTTTAAAAAATAAAATTTCAAATTTTAGTTAAAATAAAAAAATAATTTTAAATTATTTCTTTCATTCAAAATTAATTTTTTTAAAAAATATTTTAAAAAAATCTTAAAAAATTTAAAAAATAAAGAATACCATAAAAAATGAGAAAAAAATAAAAATTATAATTTTGAATATAAAGAAATAAAAATTTTAATTTTAATTCAAATAAAAACCATCATTTCAAATTACTTTCCCCATTTGAAATTAATTTTTTTAAAAAAATATATAAAAAATAAAAAATAAAAAAATAGCATAAAAAAGTAAAATATTTTAAAAAATAAAAAAATAAAAAATTATAATTTTTAATTTAAAAAAATAAAATTTTTAATTTTATTTAAAATAAAAAATATCATTTCAAATTACTTTTCTCATTTTAAATTATTTTTTTAAAAAAATATTTCAAACAAAGAAGTAAAAAATGAGAAAATATCTCTCACTTGAAATAACTTTAGCATAACTTTACGTTATAATTTCTATAGCCCTTTTAGCATAACTTTTTTCCTCCTAATGTTCTGAGATACATTCGAGTATGTGTATCCATATCCACAAAGCATAATATCCGATCACTTAAAATTAAATAATATAAAATTAAATTAATATTTAATAATATTAAATAGAATAAAAATATCAAGCGTACAAAGAATAGTATAATAAATGTTACAAAAATACTAAATACAAATCTAAAAAAGACAAAGTCCCACAAAGATGTCATGGTGCCCATGGTCGCTTGGACCTTCTGAGGAAGGTTCTCGCCGGCTGCTCCTGCTCCTGCTGTGACGGCTCCTCCCTTATATCAGTGGAGGAGGTCTGCTGGTCATGCTGTACAGAAATAACTGATGCTGTTGGATCATCTATGGACTGAACGACCCGCTCAACCCTCTCATCTGAATACACGGATGGGCCTGAAAAGAAAGTATCATACTCACGTGGCCAACTAATACCCGATGATGTCATCTGGAGGATGTAGGAAGAAGAAGGTGCTGCCATTTGTGGATCAAAAGGTGGTGGCATCTGTGCAGCATCTAATGATGACATCTGCGGAATATGCGGTGATGGCATATGTGGAACATATGGTGACGGTGTATATCTCATAGCTGTTTCATACCAAGACGCACAGCTATATAGATCAACACCAATCGCCACCAATGTTCCAGAACTTGTTCTCTCTATCTCATGCAGTATCCGAATCCATTCGTCCTCATCAGTCGTAGATAAAGCACGACGAGTATCCAACACAAGATCCGACATAGAATCAGTCTACAAAATAAAAATAAAACAGTCAATATACTGTAAAATATAAAATAAAAATATAACACAAATAACATAAACTAATTTTTGTAATCTTATCAAAAGACGCATAACAGAACTCTCGCCTTCGTATCCGGAAACTGCATACCGAGACTGTCCAATGACTCGCACTGTAATACTAAAAAACTAAGCTATGTAGTTATCGATATATGAAGGGTCTCTCAAAATGGGATCACCATGAACAATGTGATCTCGACGTGCATCTCAAATATCGATATATGCTGCATGTCTGATACGCCAGTCAATATGAGCTCCACCTCATCGATCAATACGATGAAGTCCCTGACTGGTATCAAACTGCTCTGGGATGTCCTGAATCTGACCAAACTGTCACAGGATATGATCGAAAAGATGCCACTCTACCACATTAAAATAAATAAGTGGCACCCTAGCAGTCCATATGTTATGTCCAACTGTACACATCTGCGGCAATATAGCCAATATCTCATCTATATATGGCTCCCACAAAAACTGATAGAGTTAAAATAAAAAAAATTAGTCAGCTAAAATTTTAATAGATTATGACAACTGTAAAATGATATTTGTAAAAAATTTGAAATTTATCCGTCTATATGTATCAACTAATGTATCCAACTGACACCTATAAATCCGTGCCACTCTCGTCGATACGTGATGAACGTTGAATGGAACGTTCCATCTGTTTCACAATCTACTCATGTTAAATAAATTTTATCGAATTTAAAACAGTAAGTTTCAAATAATAAAAATAATATTTTTATACCTATATCCTAATGGTCTGTCTAGTCTGAATAGAACATCAGGATCATGCTGCTCTGATGGCATCTCGAGCAACTAGCGTCGTAATGGACTGATAGTCGGCATATGCTCTCATACCCAAATCTGTAAATTTCAAAAAAAAATCATACATGATATACCCAATATGAAATATGAATATTAAAAATAAAAATTTATAATTCACATACCTGTAATAATACAAGATAATCACCAATCTCGCTCTGATCAGCATAAGAACCCCGACACATAGTTCTGTATAGGTAAGCTAGTACTGCACTGCCCCAACTGAGTCTACGAGCGAAGTCTAAATCCTCTAATAATGGCAAAAACATCAACTTCATCTTATTCGATGAAGTATCGGATAACAGAACACCTCCTAACAATTGCAGCACCTGACTTCTAACATACTGCTACACCATCTCCTCTGGTGCATCATCCGCAATATGAAAATATCGATAACGATCATCCAAACACTCAATCCTGAGTCATGAATGATCGAAAAAATATGCGTCGGGCTCAAACCCTAGCAATCGCAAGCACAAAGCCTGCCACTCCAGAATGGTAAGCATGGGATCAACTCCGGTAACTGGATCGCCATCAACTGGTAGTCCAGTAAGGATGCTGACATCCTGTAAAATGATGGTTGCCTCACCAAATGAAAGATGAAATGTATGTATCTCTGGATGCCATCTCTCAAGCAAAGCAGTAATAAGACCAACGTCCATCTGTATACGACCGATCCGATATACTCCATAGAATCCAAGATATCATAAATAATCTAGCACTCTATGTGGAATGTCCTCTGTCCTCCAGAAGTCAGCATCGGATCGTCGTAGACGAAGGTGTCTGGGCTCCTACAATAAAATATAATAATTAGATAATGTATATGACTTTAAAAAAAAATTAAATAGTAAATAAGATTTGAATGCTTACGCCGTCATCTAAAATAGTCTGTGATCGATGGTGCTCCTGCAATGTAAGAATACTGCTATCTCGAGGATCGAGATACCGCAGATCGTAAACCATAATACGCTAATGAATCTAAAATAATGATATTATCACAAGTGTATTAAAAAATAAAAAATATGATATGATAGCCATTCATTTTATGAGAAATATATTTTAAACACAATATTGTCACACAATACAACTTAAACACAAAATTCAGTTCATCTCACAGAAATACATAAAATAATGACGAAAATACATCTTTGGAGCCTTTAATTTCTTCCACTGCTTGAAGTTGAAGTGTGTTGAGGTATCCTAGGACAACGACGGCGGTCATGACCCTGTTCCTTACAAATGCTACAGTAGTTCTTACTTCTTATTTGCCTATCATCCATCTCATTTCGTAGTCTTGTTGACTTTGGTCTACCTTTCTGCTTGAGTTTCAAACGATAATGATCAGGAATACATTTGAACATACGTGTATGCATCCAATAATCTTCATATGGTAATGGATTAAAGTCACCGCTCCAAGCATTCATATATGCTGTAATTGTATATGCATCATCCACAAAATCTCTAAAATGTACAGCAATTTCTTGACACACAGCTAAAATGTGTGAACATGGATATTTGTACATATTTCACTTTTCACAAGAATATTTTCTTTCAGCTAAAGTAACAGTATGAGAATTTTCTCCACCTCGTAACCCTGTACTTGCTCTACTCGTAAGCACTTCATATATACCTCTTTGAAGGTTGAATGCTGTTACTTGGTGTGGTTAGCTTTAACTTGATCTTCAGCAATCTTAATTGCAATATGATGAGTAAAAAGATTATTTGGATTCTCCTCTACATATCTCAAAGCTTGGGCATGCCTTGTATTGAAGATTTCACAAGACGATAAAATGTCATTTGAACACAAGCTGTAATTGGCACATTTCTAGCTCCTTGTAAAATATTGTTAAAAACCTCCGATAAATTTGTAGTTAAGACACCATAGCGCAGGCCATCATCATGTGCCAACGTTCACTTCTCTTTTTCTATCTCGGACAATCAGCTCCAAGCCTCTTCATTCACTGTTCTGATTCTATCTATGATAAAGTTGAACTTGTAAACTTGATGAGCGCTTCCTGCTTGCCATACTGCTCTTTTCAGCTGCACATTTTTAAAATGAGTGTTGAAATTACTGCAGATATATCTTAAGCAGTACGGTGATAGGCACGTGGTGGACTCTATCCAATAGACTTATCTGCGATGGCATTTAATATACCTGGATGTCTGTCAGAAATTAAGTATATTCCATTTCTATTTTTGACGATATGTGTTCTGAGCTGAAAAAACAATCAACTCCAACTTGCAGTTGTCTCCTCATCCATAATTGCATATGCTAATAGAAATATCCCATTCTTTGCATCAATTTCTGTGGTAATTAACATCTTACTTTTAAACTTTTCATACAAGTGCGCGCCATCAATGCTGATTACAGGATGGCAGTGCGTAAAACCCTGAATAGATGGTTTGAAAGCCCAAAAAATATAATTTAAAACTCGGACATTGGAATTCACAGTTTAAAAAAAATTCTATGAAATAACTGTATCGAAATTTGCATGTTGAAGTGCAGCCATATAATAGGATAATTTAGCATAAGACGACTCCCATTCTCCATAAATATCAACCAATGCCTTCTGCTTTCCACACCATGCTTTCCTGTATGATATTGTATATTGAAATTGATCATTAACGGCTGCCACAATAGCTTCAACTTTGACATCGGGATCTTTCTCAATAATATGTCGGACTAGTGTGCCAATCATCCTTCCACTGACATGTTTGTGGTCTCGACTCAACCCCGTAAACAAACAAGTGTGAGGACCCTCATATTTTGTGATTTGAAAATATCCATATTTTTTCAACAATGCAGCACGAAGCCTCCATTTACAATTTTGAGCATTATCTGATGATGCGCATCATACAGACCATAATTTCAAATGCGACTGAACTACATTATATGTCCGATGCTTCATAATGTGATAAAGATCAACAACTCTCCTTACATAATCTTTACTCTCAAACATTAAACTTTTAGAAAATTTAGTCATCGAGGAGTCCCAAAACTAATGGTCAGAGTTCAATCTTCGACCAGTACTAACACAACCACCATCATCTAAATTTATATCGATAAAAAATTATGGAGGTTCGTGCAAACGAAGTTGAGGTTCTCCCACATTAATATTAGCCTGAACATCTTCATCATCATTCTCATCTTCATCATCATTATCATTACTGCTACTGTCCTCATCCGTTCAATAGTCTTCATCTCCGCTTTCATCTGACTCAAAGCCTAGATTATCAGAATTTATTCTACTGACTACCCAGTCATCGTTCCCTATATGAGTGTCGTCTCCCGCACTTACCACTACTTCTAGCAAAGGAGAAGTCACCATAGCAGAAGACACAGGAGAAGTCACCATAGGACTCTGAATAATTGGACAACTAGGACCGGCAGTAGTGGAATGTTATTCTGCAAATACAGCCTCAACACTATTGGTTTGCACCATAGGAGTTACGAAAGGTGAAGAAGGCCCAACATTATTGTCCGCTTGAGTTAAAAGCCGACTATAGTATCCAAAGCTCGGTATATCTTTCTTTTCAATATATAATTCTAAAAATCGACATTCTGCATATTTCAAAGGAAAGGTCAGCATTTCTTCGACATCTTCATCGTCATCAATTGGAACTAAGATATAGTTGCTCTGCATTAACTATCCCGACAGATTAGGAGATTTTTATTTTAATTTTATTTTATATTTTTTTTATCTACAGAAATATTACTGTATAAATGGTCCAATAATTCTTAACGTGATAATGATGACGATACTCTAATCATCCGATTTGCAGGGTGACTGTACTGCACACCAGTTTCATTATTCTGTATCATGTCATCATAATACAATAGTGCACGAACTTGAGTACTGACCATTTTCTCGGAGAAACCTATGACAAAATCAAAATCAAAATATTTAGTATTATGAATTATTTTATCATTTCAAAATATTTACATGATAAATACATCATATCATCAACAAATAGGTACAGATAGATCCTATCCCATTCGAAAATTGTATTAATTCTATAGGTTAACTACATTAATCAAATGATATGCAAAAGGGATCGAAAGAAATTTCGACAGTATTTTCCCTTAGTTCTCCCCACACGATTGAAAATGTATAAGAAGAACTAAAAAAAAATACTGTTCGAAATTTTTTTCGAACCCTCCGCATATCATTCGAATAATATAATTATCTATAGAATTAAATACAATTTCCAAACTGTCCAAACTAGACAATCAATTGACCAATATATATATTTTATGGTATCCGTACAAAAATATATAATTAAATATATATTTTATACAGATATTATGGAATATCCTATATTGTTCAACTGATAGGTCTACGTTTTCATGAAATGCTTAAAAATTTTAAATTATGATCGAATCGAATTTTAAAATAAATCTTAATCTAATGAGATAAAAATAAAAAATAAAAAATAATGAGATAAAAATAAAAATTAAAAAGACTGAAATAGAAGGGTGCCGCAGGGCCGCACGGACCCACCGTCGGAGGGCCGTCGGGGCCCGCCATCGTGGATCGAAAGAGAAGAGCGCCGTAGGGCCGCACGGACCCACCGTCGGAGGGCCGTCAGGGCCCGCCGCCGTGGATCGAAAGAGAAGGGCACTACAGGGCCGCACGGGCCCGCCGCCACCGCCGTAGCTGGGCCGCGGTCGGGCCACCGCCGGTCGTCTGTCGCCGACGGCCAAGGAAAAAGAGGGAGAGAGAGAGAGGAAGAGGGAGAGGAGGGGCCAGCCAAGGGAAGGGGACCATCGGGTTCCGCCACGGGGGGCCACCACCGGGGCCGCCGTCGGTTGTCTGTCACCGACGGCCAAGGAAAAAGAGGGAGAGAGAGAGGAAGAGAGAGAGGAAGAGGGAGAGGAGAGGGCTGGCCAAGGGAAGGGGAGGGCTGGGGCCTGCCGTCGGGGCGCGCGGCCCGCCGCCGGCCCTCTGACGCCGGCGGCCAAAGAAAAAGAGGGAGAGAGAGAGGAAGAGGGAGAGGAGGGGCCGGCCAAGCGAAGGGGATTGTCGGGCCCGCCGCGGGGGGCCGCCGTCGGGGCACGTGGGCCACCGCCGGCCGTCTGTTACCGACGGCCAAGGAAAAAAAGGAAGAGAGAGAGGAAGAGGGAGAGGAGGGGGTCGGCCAAGGGAAGGGGAGGGCCGGGGCCCGCCGCTGGGGCGCGCGACCCGTCGCCGGCCCTCTGACGCCGACGGCCAAGGAAAAAGAGGGAGAGAGAGAAAAGAAAAGAGAGAGAGGAAGAAGGAGAGGAGGGGCCGGCCAAGGGAAGGGGACCGTTGGGGCATGTGGGCCGCTGTCGGCCGTCTGTCGTCGGTGGCCAAGGAAAAAGAGAAAGAGAGAGAGGAAGAGAGAGAGAGGAAGAGGGAGAGGAGAGGGCCGGCCAAGGGAAGGGGAGGGTCGGGGCCCGCCGTCGGCCCTCTGACGCCGGCGGCCAACGAAAAAGAGGGAGAGAGAGAGAGAGGAAGAGGGAGAGAAGAGGGAGAGAGAGAGAGAGGAAGAGAAAAGAGAGAGGAGGTAGCTCACCGCCGTTGAGAGCTCGCCGCCGTGCCGCCGGAGAGGAGAAAATATCGAAGATTGCCGGAGAAGAGAGAGAAGAGGGAGAAGGGAAAAGGGGAGAAGAGGGAGAAAACGCCATTCCCTTTGGCATTTTCTCCTTTTTTTTCTCTTTTCTTTTTTTTAATGGTCTTTTTTAAATTTTTTTAATTTCTTTAGTTATTTTTATATGATTTTTTAATAAATAAAATTAATTAAAAATGGAGATAGTAATTTGAATGATAATTTTTTATTTGAATTAAAGTTAATTTTTTTTTAATTTATAATTATAATTTTTATTTTTTTATCATTTTTTTCCTTTTATTCACTTCTTTTATGGCATTTTTTTTTTAAATTCAAATTAAAATTTTTATAATTTTAAATTATAATTATAATTTTCTCTCATTTTTATCTTTTTGGCATTTTTTTAGGTATTTTTTCCTTTATTTAGAATATTTTTTAAAAAATTAAATTTAAATTAATTTAGTTATTTGAAATGATATTTTTTTATTTGAATTATAATTAGAATTTTTATTTCATAAAATTTAAAATTATAAATTTTGTTTTTGAATTAGAATTACAATTCCTATTTTTTTTCAATTTTATTCTTTTCCCTTTTTTCTTTTTTTATGATGTTTTTTATTTTTTGACACCAATTTTTTTTCTTCAGATATTTTTTTAAAAAATAATTTGAAATAGAGAAAGTAATTTGAAATTATATTTTTTATTTTAATTAAATTTAAAATTTTTATTTTTGTAATTTTTAATTTATAATTTTTTTTCATATTTTTTTTCTTTTTTTCACTTTTTATGGCATTTTTTTCTTTTATCAAAATTGAATTCAAATTAAAAATTTAATTTTTTTAATTTAAAATTATAATTATAAAATTTTTCTATTTTTTTATTTTTTTTGTTTTTATGAAATTTTTTTAGGGTATTTTTTTTATTTGTTTGGAATATTTTTTAAATAAATTAATTTAAAATGAGGAAAGTAATTTGAAATATTTTTTTTATTTTAATTAAAATTAAAATTTTATTTTTTTTAAATTTTAAATTTTAAATTATAATTTTTATTTTTTATTTTTTAAAATTTTTGACTTTTTTATGGCACTTTTTATTTTTTTGAACATTTTTTTTTAAAATTAATTTGAAATGAAGAAGCATTTGAAATGATGTTTTTTATTTGAATTAAAATTAAAATTTTTATTTTTTAAATTTAAAATTATAATTTTTATTTTTTTTATTTTTTTATTATATTTTTAAATTTTTAAATTTTTTAAATTTTTGTTTAGATATTTTTTTAAAAAATTAATTTGAAAAGAAAAAATAATTTAAAATTATCTTTTTTATTTGAATTAAAAATTTTAATTTTTATATTTTAAAATTTATTCAAAATTAAAATTTTTATTTATAAATTTTTATTTATAAATTTAAAATTATAAATTTTATTTTTTTTATTTTTTTCATTTTTTTTAAAAAAAATTAGAAAATATCATTTAAAATAATATTTTTAAAAACATCATTTTAAATAGTACTTTTAAAAAAATTATTTTAAATGGAGCTTTCTAATTTTTTTTTGAACGATGATGTCTACGTGAAAAATGGGGGTGATGTGGGTCCGATAAAATGTTGTTTTATCATTTTTATATTAAATTAATAAATAAATTAAAGTTTTAATTATTTATGTAAATAATTTTTTTTTTATATTACTTAAGAAAAAAACTCTCTCTCTCTCTCTCTCTCTCTCTATATATATATATATATGTTCCAGTCCAGTCCCCTTTCTATATCATCATCGCTGCAATGATTCCTGGAAAGGAGACCGATAAAATGGCGGATTTGGGCAAGAAGCCGTCGTGGGGCCGAACTCTGGCGATCCAGGCGGCGCTCTGCCTCGCCCTCTACGCAGCCTTCAACATTGGACGGCCCCAGGCACCCAGAGATGCTCGCCTCCAATCCATGCTCCGTCGGAAGTCGCTGGATCTCTACTTCCTTAGCGTCAGGGGAGGCCTCCGGAGTCCCAGAGAACAAGCTCAGCTCCTCCATAAGGTTGGGTTGACCTGTTCTTGACTTCTTGCTTGCTCATTTGCTCTTTTGCCTCTTCCTGGTTTCGGTCGAATTTTGCGGTTACTCTCACCCCCTCCTGTTGTGATTCTGGTTTGATTTTACTGGAAAAGAATTAACACGTAGATAACGTATTTGATTATATCCGTAAATTTGCTTATTAGTCTAATACGCTTCCCGTATGGGTTTTCTCGGTCAAAGAAAATCCATTACAAGATATTATTACATGAGCACTGACCAAAGAACAAACCTAGAAGCAATAAAGCATCCTCTTCTCTGATTGTTTCTTAATCATTTTTTTCATGTCACCCATAACTATTTGCCAAAAAAAATTGAGCTCCTTCTTCGCAATATCCTGCTTACAGTTCTTAATTTGCTTCAGTTCCATCAGTTGGCCTAATTATGCCCAGGTATGCGACATTAACATCTGCTCAACATAAATAGGCCACCCGCATAAGTGAAAAGTAAATTATCAGAAGGAAAATGGATTACATTCTCTGTCAATATTTTTGAATGCTCTTATTCAGAAAACCTCACTATATTTTTTTTTTCCTGGTTGCGTTTGTTATATACCTGCTATCTTGTGTTTTCTCCCTTTCTGGGCTTTTAATTGATTGTTTACAAATTTGTGTTTTTGATGAAGATGGAGAGGGCAGCAAAAATCTACAAAGCAAAGTTCGTGGTGAATATTGGGGAACTTGGGGAGGATGATCCACTTTTGCGGAATGTAATGTCAATATCTGAAAGCATGGAAAGCTTTATGAGTTAATCTTTTAACATTTACTGTAAAATTTGATTGCCTTGCTACTCATGATAGCTTGTAAGCATGGTTGTCCCTTTGCAGGCCACTTTGCATTTTCCATTGTTGGAGATTCCCTGGTGCATCATCCCTACTTTGAATTAAATTTTCATGGGGAAATTCTTTCTTTCATAAATTTCTCTTGTTTCAAGTTGGCATTCTTATGAAGAGAAACTGCAAACATGTGTCACTTCTTTGACTATAATCTATGAAATATCATAGGTATACGACCCCAGTTTCACAAGGACAGGTGAATGGGAACTTCTTGAGGAAAATCAGAATACCTCATGGGCAAATCTTAGACATAATTGCTGTAGATACAGGGCCATTGAAGGTAACTATACATCTTGTACGTTTCTAATCAATGGTAGTGATCTATGCATTATCAAGTGTTTATAGTATTTTAACTTTTCTTGCATTGGTATCAATGCAAAGTTGCACAAGATGCTTCTAAAAGCAAGCATGAAGAAATGGACTAATATAGCATTCAATGTTTAGCAATGATACCAAGTTAAATAACAAAAGCAACACACCTCGGGTGATATAAAATCCCGTATTTCCTTTGTAGTCAGATAGGTATATTCTTTTAACCACATTTGAACTTTCTAGATTTCTTTTCCTTTTGTCTATGACTATTAGCTCATTTGGTTAGCACCTCTTACCAAAGAGCTTGCCATTGGAGGATGTCCGGAGTCCTAGTTTTTTTTCTCTTTTTTTCTCCCTCTTTTCCTTTCATCAAGGTGTTTCCCCAAATATTTCTAATCGACAATGACTTTCTGGTTTTCTCCTTTATTTTCATGTATTATATATTGCTCTCATGGCCATACTCTCAGATTCCGAATACGTGACTATCATTATGACCATTACATAACATAGGCATATATGCATGCCAGTACTTGTTCTTGCCCTTGATGGCAACCATGCTATAAACTGTAAAAGATTTGAAATTTGAATTAATAATGCATTTTCTTTGCTGGAAAGCATGATTTGGAAAAATATTAGACAATATTTTCTCCATGAACCTTGTATAATAGAATAAGCCATTGCGGTTATATTTTCTGTCTGGTTTGAACAATGAAAAAACTGCACTCATATTGTGCTGATGTTTGCTTCTTGATGCCTCTGTTGCTATAACATGCCATGACTTGCATGCTTTTTTGTAATTAAGTATTTGCTTAGATGTTCTTATGATTGATTTGGTTTGACTTTTCAAGAACCTTTCGCCTGTGGAACAAGTTAGCAAGATTGGAAGCAACCAGTTGCATTGGATAAAGGGGACTTTAGCAGCAACCAATAGCAACTGGTACATGCTCTGCTTGTCATCCAGTTTAAATTTATGAGCTCCTACCTTAGTAGCTGTAATAACCATGCAAAAGATTCATCTAAAGTGATCTGTTATGATCACAAATCCCTTATTATTTGCATTTTGCATTCTCTATGTTTCTGTTTTAGTAGAACTTTTTTTAGCTGTAGCACATTTGCATTTGTATGCATTTGATAAATCCAAGTTTCAATTTAAGAAGCACCCTATTCACTGCTGCCTAAGACAGTTGCCATGCTATGCTGTAATTAGACATACAGCATATCCTAAAAATTGTGTGAGCAATTATTGAAATTTAATGAGGTGATAACATAATTATGTTGATACTGTTGTAACAGTACTTCGGCTACAAGTATCAGAACAGCAAGAGAAATAAATTAATGTTACTGATTAATAAAACTAATGCTTATGGGAGGTACTGAAGACTGTAAGCCATAGTTAAGTGATCTTCCTTTAGATCTTTCAGAATCTTTTCTTTGAGCCTTTTAAGATGAGGGACCTCATGAAAAGTGCACCAAAGAACCAGGATTCATGGAAAATCTTTGAGAGAAACTTGACAAATACATATAGTGGATATTCTTTCCTCTATCACATGTGCCCATGACATAGTTGGCATTTATGTATCTTCGTGGGGCATTTGTATGCCATTGATCAGTTATGAACCTTCAAAAAGGAAAAGAAGTCATTTGGAAGGTTCATCTATTTCCTCTAGGAAACAATTGCCCGCAAACTTCTGCTAAATGCATATCTATTCTTTCATTCATCTGACCAACTATAAATTGATAGTAGTTCCATGTGCTTGTGATCAGTATTGTTGTAAAATGTGTATGTTTGACTTGAGAAATAAATCAATTCCTCCACAAAATTTACCATGTTTTGAGACTGATCTTGTCAGGTCGTATATAATCCAGATTTGAAAGCTCCAGTAAGGAAAAACTAAAACTAAAATGGGAATTTTGCATCTTCCAAATCAATTACATGATTTATTGTGCTTGATTCCCTGGTATTGTAATTCTTCTATGTTCTTAAATATCCCATCAGCAAACAGGATGGGACAATTATTCATGTTTTGTTAGAAACCGTATCCCTTTTAGGATTTTTATCACATATGTAAAAGTCATTGTTTTGTAATATAGTATTGTCTTCCTGAACTTGAATATCTTGTAGAGATCTTGGGAGAACAATCACTGTGATTCTGCTGGATGTGATTGCTCTCTGTTTGTCCAGATAGAATGAGGTGGTTGCAGACCTTCAAACTTGTTTAAAAAAAAAAAACATGGAATAATCTTCAAACATTTTCTGGATGGAAAGGTAAAGTGCTAGTTGAGTGGCAACACTATCTAAAGCGAGAACTTATCCATTCTAGATCCAAATTCTCTCTCTCTCTCTCTCTCTCTCTCTCTCTCTCTGTATATATATATATATATATATATATATATATAATGTATGTATGTATGTATATGATTCTTCTTTTAGTTGTTTTAGTAAGGTTCCATCCATCATATTCATGACTTGATAATAAGACACCATACATCTTGACTCTGTTTGATTGATACACCTAGAAATATGCTGTTGGACAATTTATGACCTGACCTAAGTTAAGAGGGTTTAGGTTTGGCATAAACTGGTCTAGGTCGTACATAGTTTGACCCAACTTGATGGGTTTATTAAAAGGGTCAGGTTTAGATTTAGAGTCTTGAACCATTTAACCCATGTTGACCAGTTCAATAGTTGGGTTGAATTGACATGGTTATCACCCGACATATTTAATTTATTTAAACTCCTTAAGACCTATTTAGAACCTGTAAAACCTGTGCCTTATCCAACTTGTCTGTTAAACAGGTTACATGCGTCGGGTCTGGTTATCTGCTCAATGAAGAGGTCAGGTCCAGTTTTGTGTATTTGACCCATTTAATAAATGGGTTGGGTTTGGGTTGATAAATTTCTGACATAGCCCGACCTATTTGCCAGCCCTACTTGGAAGAGCATTTATGGTTGGGCATGTAAACTCTCCAAAATTAGATACTTCTAGCAAGTATTGAAACCCTATAACCATAAATATCTGGCCTATCAACAGAAGAATCATTTTACTTCCAAGAAACCTCATTTATAATGCAGTTAATTTAGTTTATTAATTTGACCCTGATGAGATTTTTTAAAATATATCAGAGGTCAGCACTTGATCACTTTGTGAAAAAGAGGTTTGCATCAAAGTGGATTGTTTGATGGTAAGGTATCTAACATGGCACATTCTTTTGTTGGTTGACTCATGGCTTTAATCTAGTTAAGCAGCGTAATCGGTTATTTTCTGTTTTCATTTTTTGAAGCCTTAGGCATTAAACTTGACCAGTAGTTTTTTTCTTTCTTTTTTTCTTCTGGCCTCATTTTTTTTTTTTTTTTGTCTTCAAAAGTTCCTGGTTATAGTCATTGTATATTTACTATCATATATAAATTTATATTGGTCAAGGAACCATCAGATGCCCCATTTAAGGCTTTGTTAGTGATTGCTTATAACTAGCTCTCGTGAAGCCTTGGTTAATCCAATGACTTTCAGACTTCTGGATGGCATAGTTCATGTTATGGCTAAAATTGCATGCAATATATTATGCTTCAGGCTAGAAAATATGATACATATTAACTAACATGCTAATTTTGCATTATTTTTAGTACCAGCTGTTTCTTTAAACTAGTGAAAATAACTTTATTCTCATACTGGCCTTGAGGATATATTCTTTTATACAAAGATCGATGTTTGTTTGAAGCATCCACACAAGTCGAGTCTCATTCATGTGAAACTGTTAGATAGGTTAAGTATACCTGATTTGCATATCAAAATATTCTGTAAGCGACCAAACAATTTATGGCATCATCATGGCTTATTTAAACTGCATGTTGGTCAGCCCTTTTAATATCTGAACAGTAGCTTTGTTCTTCTTCCTACGATTATAATTTGTGTAATTGTTATAGATAACCTTCTCGGTTTAATTCAAGACAGGCGCATAGTCATTGGATTCGATCCATTGATTGTTTGTGGAGAAAAGCTAGTAAAATTTTATGAGCCTCTACACCATATCTTTCTAGAATTTGGAGTGGTGAGTTGGATCTTTAACTTAATCTGCTAGATTTTCTAATCTCATCATCCGCACTAATGCCAAAATATATTTTGACCTCTCAAATGGGGGAAAAAAAACTTCAGAATGCTTACCTGAGCAAGCAGGGCTGTGCTGGCTCTTATTATCATGATGAAGGCATTGGGTATATCGGAAATGCAGGTCCTGCAGACGAAGCACATGGTGCTTTCTCAGCAAATGGAAATTCTAAAATTTTTAGGTGAGCTGTGTTTTGTTGTCTTCCAACAGGAAACTTGTCATTTAGCTAGCTACCTGACTTTCTACTGCTTTTTCAGTGAAATGCACAAGGGATTCCTTCTCCACAGAGTCAATCCACTAGAAATTGTGGGTACCATAAGCTATTGACTGATAGCTTGCCATTATTTGGTTCATTAACTATTCATAGATATAGGGCTTATGATTTCCAGTATGTTTATTGTAAGTTATAAAAGGAAATGAATCTTTTTATTTCGTAAACATAATCCTATGAGAACCCACATGCATGATCCTGTCAATGTGTTTTCTTTGCTGTGGAAACAAGAATTCCTTTATCTTGTTTTAATTAATTCTTTTCATATTCCTATGGCAGGAGTCCTTCTTCATCGACTCTACAGGGAAAGTAGTTTTTAAATCTACAATTCGTCAACATGGAAGAGAAGCCATCTGAACCGAATCATTAGAAATTGAAGGCTACTTGCCTTTTCCCTATTTCCATCTCTTTCTTAATTTTTTGTGAAATTGTTTGATAATTCCCCTTGCTGTGCATGCATTTAGTCATTTGTAGTAAATCATGTGTAGATGATGTATTACAAATTTATTTATCTGCAACGAAATTGTGATTAAATTAACGTGTTGTGATTTTTGGAGGATTTTTACTGATTTACAAATAATTTTAAAAAAAAATGATCAAAATAATGTTTTCATAAATTTATTTATCAAAATATTATTCAAAAAAAAATCATTTTTTGATAGGACGACTTTCTATACCAACTCACTAGCCTTATCGTCAGCTGAGGAACAAGTGGACCACAGAATGAGTCGTCCTTTGATAGGACGACTTTATGAGATGCCCTACAATATGGCGACTTTATAAGTCACCCTATGGTAGGGTGACTCATAGAGTCCTCGCCTTATGATCGGACGACTTTATATATTATCTTATATTATAATATATAATAATATAATTTATTAATATATATAATATAAAAATATATTATAGGATTATAATATATTATATAATTATTATATTTTATTATGCTATATTATATCATTATAATATATTATCATATATTATATTGTTATATTATTTTTTTATAATATTATATTATAAAATATTAGTATATTATATTATTTTATTGTTATACATCATTATAATATTGTATAATATAATATAATATTATTATATATTATAATATATTATAAATATTAATATATAATATATTATACTTTATTATTATATATAGTATTATATCAATTTGTAATATAATATATTTTATTATTATATTATATTATATTATATTATATTGTTATATTATTATTTATAATATTATAATATAAAATATTAATATATGATATTATTTTACTGTTATATATTATTATAATGTAATATATATGATATTATAGTATTATATTATATCAATATTTTATATTAATATAATATAATATGTATTATATAATATAATTATATATAATAATATAGTATAATATATTATATTATTATACTGTTATATATTATTATATTATTATATTATTATAATATATTAGAAATGTTGGACAATCTCAAACTCCAACCATATAACTTGTATTAAGATCAATAATTAATTTTTTATGCAGCTAGTATAAATTGTAATATGTGCTTTCAGATGCAAAAAATTTGTAATATTAATTTTAAAATAATGTAATCCAATAATTGATTATAAAAATTTTTTAGCAAAAAAATGTACAAATATCACAACTATCGAGAGACGTATATATCAAGATAATGGGGCTTTCTGCATGTCCGTCTTTTGTAAACATGTGTCATCTCTGGTTGCTGGCATGATGGCTCAAGCACGATTTTGATTGGTCGGGAGGGAGGTGGGGGAGTGCTCGGCCTATCAATATATGCCTGACGTCTATCTCGAGAAACTCTTAGTCGGCCCCTACCTCTGGCCATCCTATGCTGATCGACATGCTGCTTATTGGGTTGGTATGATGTGTCTCCTGGCTCACTCATTCTCTGTGATAGAGATGCATCATCTACGGGGAGATTGAAGTTCGAGAAGCTAGGATATGAGATATGTTCGGCATATGAAGAGGTATTCGGATCATCCATCAATGGTACAATCTAAAGTCGTCTAATCTTTGAGATAACTCGCATAATATCGATAAGGCCGTCTATAATATCGACAAGTACTCGATCTTTGCACTCAACAGTGATCGAATGGAAGTCGTTCTTTATCGTATGGTACAACGATGTGATCTTTTGAAATTGTCAGTATAAAAAGAAAAATAAATATTATTTATAAGTATATCAATAATAACATAATAAAATGAGATAAACATAAAATATACTTACGATAATGTCCATCACATTGCCCGAAGGATGGAATCTCATCTCGGACCGCTCACTTATCAATGACGAGATGAATTGCTTAGTGATGCTGCTGTACCACTGCAAATATGGATCATAATAATCCATCATGGGAAGCATGGGTGGACCAGCCACAATCAAATTCTCCCACTGTTCCCATGCGTCAATATGCTCTCGATGCTCTCAAACTCAATTGTGGCGATCCCGCCCTCGTCGATCCAAACGGTAGAGAGTGTCATGAGTGTCGCATAGTGGGGGGACGTCCTAATGTATGCAAAACCGTCGCATCACGCGCTCCGGATAATAGATCTCCACGATGTCGAAGCAAATAAGAGGTGCATGTGTCCTCCATACATGTTGATCTGATCAACATATCTCGAACAATGTGGTCAATATCTCTGATGTGTAAGGCATCCATAGCATCTGATCGTCATGCTACTGATTTAGCTGATCCCTATAGTATATGACTGTGTGCGGCACCGGATTGCTAGCACCATTAACAACATGATCATTTCATACATTTTTTCAAACATTTACATGACATGATTACATAGTCAAAATAATTTAAAAAGAGCACAAGCATTACATAAAGATGGTCTACATAAAAAATAGAGATAAATCAGTGCCGTTGGGGACATCTACGTTCATTATGCCCTATCTTTTTGCACAATCCACACCATACAATATTTTGACGCTCCATTGCGTCCATATCATTTCGAATCCTTCTTGACTGTGGACACTCATTTTCTTGTTTTCTTGTGGATGGGTGTGGTATAAGTCTCAGTGCAGTCTACTCAGACCAATAACATGGACTCTCTGGAGGATAGAAGGTAGGTATATATGACTGCTCATAATGTGCAATAATATAACGGTCATCAACGAACTGCTTTCAGTTTAAATTCTCGCTGGCACAAATAACAAACAAGTGGGAGCATGGGTAATGCAGTAATTACCACTTCCTACATGTGCATGTGCGTGCCCTTAAGTCGATTGTCTGTGTATAATCAGGTTCATCAGGGCTATAATATCTTCGTCTCAACTGAATCTCATACAAATTTGATTGGTTATTGTACTTAACCATACAATATTCTTTGGACTTCAGTTGTTGTCCATTTAACTTTCATCTAATCTTATCTGTGAATATCCTGCCAGCCTCTCTTCTTCGTGCTGTAATTGCACATCTGACATTGAATCACTTCGACAAGCATTCGAAGGAAAGACGAATAAAAGCGGTAATGAGCAATAAATGAGCCTCCTTCAATACCTTATTGAAGCTTTCAAATAGATTGGTATTCATTATTCCATACCTACATCCATCTGTATCATGCACCAGCATCCATTTACTCAGATATTGAAAGCAATTGGACCACATTCTCTCAATGTGTTGCATGCTTCGATCAAATTTTTAGGACTGATTTTGCTTTGCAGTTTGATAGAAATAAGCCAAAAATGCAATATTATAGAATCGACTATTTAGGTTTGCCTCGATATGTCTAAGACATAATCTATGATATCCATATGGTGCTATCCATCTAACAGATTCATCTGAAACAGCAGCTAATATTTCTTTATGTCGGTCTGAATTTATGCCAATCTCCATACGATCACGTGCCACATAATAATGCAAACGCCATAAAAATTATGACCAACTATTACGATTCTCGTCTTCACAAATGGCAAATACTAGAGGATAGATACTCCTATTTTCATCCCTTTCCATAGCTATCACGAGAGTATCCTTATATCGATCGTATAGATGCATTGTGTCGATACTAATCAGTGGGCGGCAAAATTGGAAGCCCTGAATGCATGGATCAAATGCCCAAAAAACTCGATGGAACACCTCTGTGTTTGTCTCTGTTGCAAAAAATTTTGCAAAATCTATTGTGATTCCCTCATTAGCACAATGAACTGCAGCTAGCCAAGGATCCAGTGTATTATAGGACTCTGTCCAATCTCCAAACAACTCATCCATAATAAGTTTAGCTATCCATATCTTTCTGTAAGATGCCTTGCACTGCTATGCATCATGTATATAAGCCTGACAGACTGATATGGACATAAATATCTCTGTCCTAACTGATTCTTTAATGATATCAGCAATCATACGTACATCAAGCTATGGATGATCTCGCATCACATCTGCATTCAAGTATGTGTGTGGTCCTTTATATACCATAATCTTCCATCGCTGCATCTTGGTCTGAAGGAATGCACGGAGATGCCAACTACAAGTATCAGACTATTTATACACGATGCTCGATTTAACTCTATCTGACTTGATGACTTTGAAAGGATGGTGGGTGCGAATGGCATATTGTTTCATGACACGTTGGACTTATTCTTTCAACCCAAATATCATTCCCTTTTTTAACTCTTCATTTCCACACAAAAATGGATGTTCTGGCAATGCTCCATGCGATGCGACCTCATCATTGTCTGATGCATCAACTAGCCTAAATTCAGAAACAAGAAGTGCCTCATATAGTGGGATATCCTCTTCTGCACTAGATTCTCCACTATCACTGTCATCAGACTCTACATCATCATCTTCATCTTTGTTATCAGTAGAATTAAGATCATAACTAACAGTGGTTTCATTTTCAAATAAAGTTATATCAGCCATTACAGTTTTCAATCCTCCAAATCTGGCATGTGTTATATGTGGTTGATTAAATGATACCAGATCGTAAGATTCATGCTCCACGTGCTCTACAGTAGTTGTCACATAACTAGGACCGACCTTCATATTATCCAATACGATGTTATATGGATATTAATATGCAGACTCTGTACCTATCATGTGTTGAGGACTACTGGTCACGGATGCTGTTGGTCCACCAATAATACATACAGAGATACCTCCATACTCATACATAGCTTTATCGACCATTGAAACTGCATCAGGTAGAGAACCACCTATCTTCGACTATGCAAGTGGGACAGATACAGTCTGAGACACACTAACATGCTGTTCGCCACCATTCGAAACTCCTATTGCTGCCCGCTCAATAAAAATTTCAACTGCTCAAAAAATCTCCTCTGATGGAATGCCCAAGATGGTGTTCGTGTTATGATTATCTTCAATAGGTACAGTCAAATACTGTCCAACAATATGCATCTAAAATCTACATAGTAGAAAAACTCCACAGTAATTGGGATTCCATCCGATGACAGCATATCAAACACGCACAAGTTCTAGATATATTGCGTTACGGTCCACCATGGTCATCTGGATCCTTCCACTGTCATAATATGCACTGTTAGCATTCTGACTAATTCTCTCATCCCAATAGAAGATAACAGTGACAAGATTTGGATCCATTTTGTTAAAAATTATTGTGAGAAGTAACTACTTGAACATATAAACATATGTTTACTAGGAGAAAGTACTTAATATTTAAAATAACTTACATAATAAATGCATCCTATTGCCATCTAATAGGTAAAGTTAGGTCCTATCCTATTCAGAAATTACATTAATTTTATAAATAATTACAGTAATCAAATGATGCGCAATAGAGGCCGAAAAAAATTTCGACAATATTTTCTCTTAGTTCTTTCCATACGGTTAAAAATGTGTGAGAAAAACTAAAAAAAATACTGTTCAAAATTTTTTTCGATCCCTACTGTGCATCGGTTAATTATCATAAATATCTATAGAATTAATTATAATTTTCAGGCTGTTCAAACTGGATAATCAATTGATCAATATACATAATTCTTCCATCCGTACAAAAAAAATATAACTGTATGGATATTTTAGAATATGTATATTAATCAAAAGATGGATCTATAATTCCATATAATACAAAATTTTTAAAAAACAGCGACTGAGTAGGAAATTATTTTGATAATTTATTTATAAATTAACATTATTTAAGTTAAGTTAAATTACCTTCCTCCTATACTATGTTGTTGAACAAATAAATTTATAATTCATATAAAAAATAAAATTATAAAAATAAAAAAATAAAATTACCTTCCTGATGCCTCGAAATGGGGGATGGGGCGGCGCATTGAGGACCACCGAGAGGAGGTCGGGACGACGGTACGCCAGGGGGTGGGTTGAGGGAAGGAGGGAGGGCCACCGGGATCGAGAGGGAGAGGGAGGGTGGTTCTCACTGGGTAGCACGGGGAGGAGGAGGTGGTACATCGGGGAGGAGGAGGGAGGGCCGTCGAGGGCCAAGAAGGAGAGGGAGGGGGGTTCCCGTCGGGGAGTGCAGGGAGGAGAAAGCGATGGTGGTACATCGAAGAAGAGGGGGGCAGGTCGAGAGGAGGGAGGGTTGTCTAGGACTGAGAGGGAGTGTTCTTGCATTGAGAGAAGGAGGGAAGGCCACTGGAGACTGAGAGGGAGTGTGGGGTTCTTGCATCGGGGATTGAGAGGGAGAGAGAGTTCTTGCGTCGGTATCGGGAATAGTTAGGAAAAAGTGGGGACCGAGGGTTTAGTTTTGTATATTTTTTTTTGGCTAAGTGGCAAAGAATTTCCCTATGGAAGGGCGACTCTATAAGTCGTCCTATGATAAGGCGGCTCTGAGTGACTCTTCCATAAGGCGACTCTATGAGTCGCCCTTCCATACAGCGACTCTTTTGTCACTGACTCACCTTTCCATATGGCATGGTCTGTAGTGAGTTGGCATATAAAGTCGTCCTATCATAGGATGATTTTTGTCGGACAGTAGTTTGATAAATAATTTGGAAGGAGCATTATTTTGATAATTTTTTTTTTAAAATAACTGTATTTTGATAAAAAAAGCTAGTTTTTGGTGAATGCCACTAGTTCTCCAATGTTATATATTTTGGCAAGATTAATTTGATGCGATGTACTCTTGCAACTAGTTTGGGCCCCACCATGGATCCAATTTCGTCGCTCGACTTATTCAATTGTTAGAAAAAAAAAAGAAAGAAAATCTTCTACCCACCAATTGTAACTTTGATATTAAGATATCTGCCATTATTGAGATACCATCATAAACTAATTAATTATTTTTTAATTAAAGTTAGATTTACTTGACATTCCGACATCTGAGGACAATTGTACACACAACAGCTTCTAGATGGAATACAATGCAAGAAGATTTCATAGTACTTTACCATACTAATTCAAATTTAAAATTTTTTTTACCAAACTAATGTACGTTTGAACTTATTTATCAAACTTATGCAAAAGCTAAAAACGTCATTGGAAATGATATTTTTTGCTGAAAAAATATCATTTCAAATGGCATTTTTAAGCCCAGTCAATCTCCCCCTGCAGCTTACATGGAACCAAAAAAAAAATTTCTGTTTAAAAGTGCCATTTCGAATGGCGCTTTTGAAAGTGCCATTCAAAATGGCACTTTCAGAGCCATTAAACTCCATCTCCTTCCCGATGCCCTCCACCATTGCTCCGCCACTTCTTCCAATCAGATGCCCTCCCCCATCTGACGCCCCCTACCCCTCTCTGATTAGCTTCTTCCTTCTTCCTCCCAACTGACGCCCACCCTCCACCCCCCTCTCCCCCATCCGACATCCTCTCGCTGCGCCCCCCCTCCCTGCCCCTTGTTTCCCTATTCCCATCCGATGCCCGCCCCACCCCCCAGCCCTCTTTCCATCCGAGACCCTCCCCCCTCTTGGCCACCACTCTGCCTGCGCGCCCCACCCTACCCCCCCCAGCTTCTTTCTCCTTCCCCTATTACCCCTTTTTTTTTGCTCTCCTTATTACTATTTATTTGAGATGCATTAGTGGTCCCTGACTTTGAATCGATTATCTTGTCGATGATTATTAGCAATTATTTTTTTTTTCAATCAAAAAATGTTAATAAGATCACTCTCCATATCAGTGCTTAGTTTACTGATCATGTATCGATATAGCCTAAGATGATACCATGTATACCTACATACCATGTTAATCTCAGATTATTATTACAACCTTGCTGGGTTTGATAAACCAAGCACTGATATAATGGCTGATGAATAGCGATATGCCATATGAATAGCAATATTGCTGAGAAGTTGATGCTTGGGCATGATTTTTTCTAAAATCATCAAGCCTAAGTCCGATCCAAAGCTCGAAAAGAATTTCCAGACCGAGCTCGAGTAAGGGTAGTGCCCAACCCAGTCTGGTCCAATCTGATCCGTTTGCAATGCTACTCGATACTTTGATAGATGGCTAATTTAATAATTTTAAATATAATGCATTGCATAGAATCATAGACCAATTTTTTGATTAATGTACATATTCTATGGCATCCATATATTTATATATTTTTGTTCGGATGGGAGAATTATGTACATTGATCAATTGACTGTCCAGTTTCGACAGTTTAAAAATTATAATTAATTATATATGTAACTACAATAATCAAACGGTATGTTGAGGGTTCAAAAAAAATTTTGGACAGTATTTTTCTTTAGTTCTTCTCACATATCTTGAGTCGTGTGGGGAGAATTAAAAAAAATACTACAAAAATTTTTTTCGACCCCTATTGCGTATAATTTGATTACTGTATTTAACCAATAGAATTAATATAATTTTTGAATGGGATAAGACTTTCTATACGTATTAGTTGATGATATGATGTATTTATTATGTAAACTATTTTATCAAAATAATTATTAATATTAAATATTTTGATTTTGATATTGTTATAAAATTTTTTGAGAAAATGACCAGTGCTCGGGTTCGTCTACTATTGTATTATGATGGCATAATAGAAAATGATGAAGATGATGTGCAGTACAGTCAGTCTGTGAGTCAGATGGTTAGGCTATCTTCATTATTATTACATCAAAAATTATTGGACAATTTATACAGTAGAATAAATTTTGATAACCTAGATTTTGAGTCAGATGAGAATGAGGCTAAAGAAGAATGGCTTGATAAGGATAGTAACAATGAAAAAGATGAAGATGAAGATGGTGATGAAGATGATCAGTCTGATATTAATATAAGAGAATCGAACCTCGTTTGTATGAACCTCCATAATTTTTTATCAACTTAAATTTAGATCATGGTGGTGGTGTTAGTGCTGGTCGAAGATTAAACTCTGACTATCAGTTTTGGGACTCCTCAATGATTGAATTTTTTATAGATCTGATTTTTTAGAGTAAAGATGAGCTAAAGAGAGCTGTTTATCTTTATCACATTCGAAAATATCGGACATATAATATAGTTTAGTCACATTCAAAGTTATAGTCCATATGATGTGTATCATCAGATAATGAATAAGAATGTAAATGGAGGCTTCATGTTATAATTAAGATTACTGAAGATTAAGTTAAAGCTAACCAGTACAAAGTAGCAATATTCAATCTCCAAAGAAACATATATGAAGTGCTTATAAGGAAAGCAAGCACAAGGTTAAGAGGTGGAAAAAATTTTCATACTGTAATTTTAACTGAAAAAAAAAATTCTTATGGAAAGTGGAGCATCTATAGATATTCTTATTTATATATTTTAGCTATGTGCCAAAGAATTATTGTACATTTAGTAGATTCATGGATAATGTATACATAGTTGCGGTATACATGAATGTTTGGAGTGGCGAGTTTTATCCATTAGTATATGAAGACTATTGGATGCATACACATATGTTCATATATATTTCTAATCATCATCATTTGAGACATAAGTAAAAAGACAGATCAAAGTTGACAAGGCTGCAAAATGAGATGGATGATAGGTAAATAAGAAACAAGAATCATTGTGGCATTTGTGAGAAATAGGGTCATGATCATCGTTATTGTCCTAAGTTACTTCAACACACATCAACTTCAAGTAGTGGAAGAAATTAAAGGCAGCAGAGTATATTGCTCTATGTATTTTCAGAGTTGTATATTGTTTTATGTATTTTTGATAGTTGAACTGCTGTGTAGTCTATGCAAATAGTTGTGTATTATTTTATGTATTTTCATAATTGAACTATTGTGTAGTATATGTCCAGAGATGAATCCTTGTTCTATGTATGTGCAGAGTTATATATTGTTCTATATATTTCGTGCCATTGACTGTGGAGCTGGTGCTTTATTTGAGTTGTATGATGTGACAATATTGGTCTTATGTATTATGCTACAAGACATTTATTAGTAATGAATTAGTGACATTATCATTTTCATGCATTGAAAATTATATTTCTCATATAATGAATTAGTATCATATTTCACATACTCTAATAAATTTGGGATATATGTTATTATTTTAGATTCATTAGTGTGTTATAGCTTACGATCTATAGCATCCGGACCCTTAAGACCATAATATTCTTTCATTGCAGGAGATCCATCGATCACAGGCCATATTAGATGGTAATGTAAGCATTCCATTCTTATTCTTACTATTTATATTTTTATAAAAAAAATTTATTAAAGTCATATGTATTATCTAATTATTCTATCTTATTATAGGAGCCCAGACACCTCCGATTATGATGATCCAATTGTGACTTATGGAGGATGGAGAACATCCTAGGTAGAATTATGGATTATTTACGATTCCTAAAGTTCTATGGTACATATCGGATTGGCCGGATATAGTTGGATGTTAGTTTTATTAATGTTTTGCTGGAGAGATGGTGCCCAAAGACACACATATTTCACCTTCCATTCGATGAAGCAACCATCACATTACAGGATGTTATCATCCTTATCGGACTACCAGTTGATGGTGATACAGTTATAGGAACTGATCTTATGCTTAATATTCCAGACTGGCAGGCTCGTGCTTTTGGTTATTAGGGTTTGAGCCCGAAGTCCAATTCTTTGATCATTCACAACTGAGGATAGAGTGTTTGAATGATCACTATCGATATTTACATATTGAGGATGATGCACCAGAGGAGATTGTGTAACAGTATATCAAGGGCCAGATACTGTGATTACTAGGGGGTATCCTTTTATCTGATACTTCATCTAATAAGATGAAGTTGATGTTTTTATCATTGTTGGAGGATTTAGATTTTACTAGTAGGCTTAATTGAGGCAGTACAGTACTAGTTTATCTGTATAGGGCTATATGTTAGGGTTCTTATCATGATCAGTCAGAGATTGATGGTTATCTTATATTATTGCAGGTATGTAATATACAAATTTTAATTTTTTATATTTTATTATAGCTCTGATTGGGCATATTATGTATGATTTTTTTGAAATTGACAGATTTGGATATGGGAGAGGATGTCGACTATCTGCCCATTGCGGATATCATTGCTTAAGATGCCACTAGAGCAGTAAGACCTTAATGTTTCATTGAGGCTAGACGCACCTTGGGGATATAGGTATAAAAATATTGATTCCATTAGTTAAAACATAGTACTACTTTTAATCCGATGAAGTTCAATTAATATGAGCACATTATCAAGCAGATAGAATGTTGCATTCAACATTCACCATGTGTCGACTGAGGACTACATGGCTTGGTTTCTTAGTATTACAATATGGATTATTGGACAGCCTTGGTATGCAGTTCCAAGATATGAAGGTGAGAGTTTTACTATGCATATTTTAGTAAGGCTACAGAAATTATGCCTTATGTCAATGTCATATTGAATTTCAATTCATTAAGTTTTTATTTTACTTCTAATCGTTAACTATGTTGTATGATTTATACAGACGAAGCATTTGGATGAGAGCAATTTTTACACAACATGCCATCACTGCTAATGATGAATCGAAATGATTGATCATATTGGGCTAATTGAATGACACTATCAGACATACATATTAGGATATTAGGCAAGTTGACCATATCTCCGTTTAACATACTGGATCATCTACAGCATCATCATACATTCCGATGGCATCACCATATTTTTCGGAGATGTGGCAGTTGGACTTCCCACATATCTCTGAGATGCAATATGATATGCACAGTCGAGATCATCCATTATCATCGATGCCATCTTTCACTGAGCAGATGGACACTGCTCCATTATCGGATCTGTTTGATCTATAACATCATAAGGGGATCACTCAGCTTGCAGATACTTCGACAGCACCTATTATTCCTCATATGCATGACCACGAAACATCCACTGATATAGAGGAGGGGCCATCACAGGTAACACAGGAGTAGAAGGGACTATTGATGACCTTTCTGAGAAGATCCAAGCGACCAAGGGCACCACGATGCCCTTGTAGGTCTTAGTATTTTTTAAACTTGTAGTATTATGGGATTTCTTTTGTAAACTTAATATTTTTATTCTATCTTATATTATTAATTATTATTTCTATCGAAGATTAGTTTATATATTTTATTTGTTTAATTTCAAGTGTTAGGATGCTATGGTTTGTGGATATGGATGCAGATCTTCAGATGTGTCTCGAAAGATTAGGGGATGAAATGCCACGCTAAAAGAATCATATAAATCAAAATACAAATAATAATAATATGTCCAATAATTTAATTATATCTCTTGAAATAGCAAGATATAAGCTTAGATAAGTTAGCTTCACTTCTCTAATGTATGGGAGAAACATATCACGTTAAGGTGCCAGTTAAGAAGACATATTCCAACAAAAAAAATATGTTATCCAGCTAGACAATCCAAGAGGAAGGGGGGTGAATTGGATTTAAAAATTTTAAACATATATGTGCACTAGCTGTGAATTAATTCAAATATTGTGTTCTGAATTTAAGCTAAAGTAGGCTGTTAGGACTTTAGAAGTTGACTTGATTGGTTTTCCAAGACTATCATTCACTCTTTCAAGATAATTTACTCATAAAAATGATCCAAGTTTAGGTTCAAAATCTCAGCCGACACCACCACTGCAGCCATCCAAGGTGCCATCGATATCATCATCATTATTACTATCATCGTCATCATCGGAGCAAGTCAATTGAGATAGTACTTACAATCCGGATATTAGTCTCACAAGCAAACTAAAGTGTCAGTACTGCTCCAACAATCTCAGATGCAGTCCTAGTGAAAAGTAATCCAACTGATACTATTCAGGCACTACCAATAGCATATCCGTCGCTTGAGCACCAAGGCACAGAGGTTCAATCCAGCCATGAATTTGTAGAAAAGCCTATTTTGGATGGTGCTTGTAATAGTGCCATTAGGAATGGCGCTTTTATGGCACTTATAAAAGTGTCATTCGAAATGGCGCTCCTAAAAGCACCATTCCAAATGGCATTTCTAAAAGCGCTATTCTGAATGACGTTTTTAAATCATTTTTTTTTAGATTCTATATAGACTACGCAAGGATGGCTGACTAGGCCAAAAAAATATCATTTGGAATAATATTTTTAGCTTTTGCATTAATTTGATAAATAAGTTCAAACCTACATCAATCAGATAAAAAAAATTTATTTTGCATTAGTACGGTAAAGTACTTAAGATTTCATATCAGCGAGGGTCTCATACCAAGTACACTAGCCAAGTATTTAAGATTAAAACTGTGATATCATTCAGTCTTGCTCGAGAAGCAAGCTAAGTAGCCAAGAAGCAGTTTGAATATGGTACTTAACAAACTAAGGAGATCATCAAATGAAGTAATTGTTAGAGAGGTCAAATGAGGACCAATGTTGAATCAGGCCAGTTGTGAATGGAGAATGTCGGGGTAGATCCTCGTTGATTGCCCGGCTAGCCTATTTCCTCTTTTCCCAACCGACTAGTTACACTTCGCTGACCAAGTTATTCTGGTTTGACTCGACTTCGATCAATCGACCTTACCCTAACTGGCTTTCCATCGATTAAGATCGACGATATCTGGCCGACTGAAGGAAGTGACTCAACCGAGTCGGCACTTTACTGATTTGGTTCGACATGCAGTCTAAGCACAGCCTACGAGTTAACTAATGGTATTCGGCACATGATCGACTATATATTCAGTGTCCTACTGATTGATTTCATTGACGACTGGGTAACACCGCTCAACGGACTCATTCAGCCTACTACCAAATCTAAAAGCACAGATGTCAGCCGAACGATTGAACATCAAGTGTGGCGCCACACTATCCCATCAAATTACATCAAGTTCTATCACCCAAGAGCCGTATCCTATGCCACCAGCTGCGCACTATGACAAGAAACTATGAAGTCATTAATTATACCCATGAGGTTATGAATTACACCCCACGTGCAATAAGGCGTGCTGCGCAGCTACTTGCATGCCGAATGAAAGGCACGCCCATCGGAGTGGCTTGTACTACTCGATATGGCCAAAAAATCCAGAGTGGGCTTTCTCTCTCTCTCTCGCTATGATCCCTCTATAAATAGAGGTAAGAAAGGACTATCCAGGTACGCACGATGCTTGCTCCAATACTGAGACTCTGCTTCTCATTCTATTGAGTTTCATTTCTGACTTAAGCATCAGAAGGTCTTCGTCGGAGCAACCTTCGACGGGACTTCCCTTGCAGGTCTCACACCCTCGACGGCCTGATGCTCCACCAAACCCCAACCGCTTCGGCATCAGGTGGAGATCATCGTCAACGCACATCATAAGTTCTCGCTCTCATCCTTGACTATTCTGCTGTGCCCTCTCTTCGGTGGACAAGCTCCCTTCTCCGGCTTTCTGTCGCATAGTGATCAGGCACAGTGACTCGGCTCCAGGCCGACTGCCCCATTGGACACAAATTGCAATAGAGAATGATAGGTTTTTTGCATTGGCTCAGTTGAAGGGATTATGATAAAGAACAGGACCTAGTAGCTGTTGAAGGTAATATAAAATCTGATAGTTGAGAAGATGTGGTGAGGTGAAGAACTGTAGCTCCATTGGTTGATATTGCTAAAGATGGGGTCCCAATGTTGGCAAGCACCGACGCTAGGGGTAAATGGTTACAAAACTGCAAGCAGTTCTATTATATAAATAATGGGATTTAACTTCAAAGAAAAATTTTGATCCATCCCATATGTATCCCTTTTTTCCTTTAATTTTATCTTAAATTTATTATTGATTTTTTTTTTTTGCTTTAGTTATCTTACTTTAATCTCATCTATTAGTATTGTTTAGCATACAATCATAGTCTTTTGACAATGAACTACATTAGTTTTTTTTTTTTTTTTGGCAAATGATATCATTATGGTAAAAGTGAGGTCTAAGGCACCTGCTATTGCCATTCCTTACATCTTGGTTGCAAGAAAAGAGTAGAAGAAAAAGTTAATATTTTTTTTTACTTCTAGAATGGATTTGGAGAGAAAAAAATTAGATATTTAATAAAATTTTTATAATTCTCATCTTACCGTTGGGGCTTATTTCAAGCTTTCCACTCATTAAGACTCTTGCAGATAAAAAAAAGGAAGCTGCCTTCCCATGCTTCCACTTGCATTATTTTTTTTTTTTATTTTCACTTCTCTTTTTTGGAGATATGTGGGGAAGGAGAGTACTTAAGGGAGACAGAAAGGTTTCTTGATTGCAAAGGATGAAATACAGATAAAAAAATCGATAAAAAATATAGAAAAAATAAAAAAAAAAGAAAGAAAATCAAAAGTTGAGACCTTTTCTCACTTAGATTGTTTTCTTTTTGCATTTTTTTTTTAGAGATATGTGAGGAAGGAGAGCACTTGAGGGGACAAAGTGGTTTTTTGGATTCCTTTTTTGGAATTTTTTCTATTTTTTTATTTTTTAAGTTGTGGCAATATGAGTTGTCTATTTGAGGTTTTGAGAGCTTAATCTTGGTGGAAGCAAAATATTTTATGAGTATAATAGTAAAAAAGGATTATAATATTTTTTTTCTTTTTCTTTCTTTGTTATTTCTAACTAAGAAGAAAAAATAATATTTTTTTCTTCTTTTAAACTCCTAAACAAGAAATATATATATATATATATATATATATTTATTAATATTTTTTTCTTTTCTTTTCTCCCCCAAAACTTCCAACCAAGGTGTCCCTTGTTGCCAAAAAATATCTTTTTTTTGGTTAAAAATAGCACATCTTGTGCTCCTCGTCTCACTGCTAAAAATGAAAAAAAAATGCGCGCTTCCTCCGAGATTTTCCCTTGTCCACTTGGACCTGGCATAGGCAATAATATCCCCCTTTCCTCAACTGCTGCGATCACCTGCCTCTTTCCCTGTCTCTAGTTGCAATCCCACCATCTGCAACCTCCTATTCGTATCGCCATTTGCTCCATCTCTCCACCGCAGCCCTCCTTACCTTCCTCTCGCACATCTTTGACTCTGTCTCCACCGACGACCACCATCCGAACCATCAATTGGTCTTCTCCTTCCAAGATGACTGTTGCGGCCAATCTTCGAGTACATCTGACTCTGATGGAGAGCTACCTGCAAAATAAGTTTGTTAGTCAGAGTTTTATCCGGTGGGGATCCTTCGATGTCTAAATCAGTGAAGAGTAATGAACAAGATATTTAAAGTAGAATTTGACAGAATTTTAGCCTAGAAGTCCCTCTTACCATTGTCTGTTCCCTTACCTCCCTTTTATAGGCGATTCAAATGTAACTGTTGAGCACGTGGAATCTCATTTTTTGTGGCACTAAAGGATGGTTAATCTCTATTATCAGACCATAATCATAGAGTTAGTAGACAGTTTATGCCCACCAACTATCATGGTGTGCAGTCATTATCCACGATTGTGATATCACGATTGTACATTCCAATATACCGACTGGAGGTCGGTGATTTTGATATACCGACTGAGGGTGGGTGATTCAGGTATACCGACTGACCATCGATTTCTCATATTTTGTATCGAAGAGTCATTGGTAGTGGTGTATCAGGTCGGTTGGATTGGTTGCCATTTGAGAAGGCAATCGGGAGTTACCAACAGACAGTCGGCTAACCGATAGATAGTCGATCGTTAGTCATGTTTCGTGAAGCCGATTGAATGTCAGGATGATGAACCCTGTAGATGCTATAGTTGAATCGATGATTTTCGTGGCGGTGTTATGTTGACGGTCCAACATCTATTGTCGAAGCAAAGTCGGAGGGCTGACCTTGAATCAGGGGGAGCATATCCGATTGTCTCAATAATTATCCTCCACTCCCGAGTCCAAGGTGACTTGACATGTTGGACGATGGGAGTCAGCATATTTTCTGTCATGATTTCGAGCTCTGATTTTGTGGTTGTTTCGGTCGTAGGGATTGATGATCCTCTCAAAAATAGAAATTCTCCAGCCATTTTGTCATTTTGATGATCATGCAATCATCATTGGGACATCAAATCGAGAGGATGGTTATTTAATATTGCAGTTGGTCGGATGGCAGAACAATCTAATTGATTTGATTTTGACTCATCGGGTGCCACCACATGTCTGACAGTTATTAGTTTTTGATGATTCACGTGGATCATGTTGACGTGTCTTGATCAGAAGGTAAATGCATCGAAAGATCCGAATGATGTTCGGCCCTAACATCACCATATGTCAAGATCTGGATAAATCTTGATTTGAATAAACTCATCTCAACCACCGGTGGGTTCTATATATAAAGGTAGCATTCCTCTTTTATTTGGATGTTCTGCAACTCTGAGAATCCGAGAACTTTCTTATGGGTGTCAAAAGCTCCATTGAAGGGGACTATTCTTTTTCTTCTTCCTCCACATCTTCGAGATCTCCAGGACTTTTTCCTTGCTTTCAGGTTGGCCTTTTCTCTTCCCTTCTTCACTTCTTTTTTGATTTTCTCCACCATTGTTAATGGCCAGTAGTAGTAAGAAGGGTAAGGGTAAGATTACGGAAGACGAAAATAGATCTTCTAGTTTAGAAACCTTCTCGGAGTAGTCGATCAGTTAGTTCGATTGATGAATTCCTTCTGGATTCGATCGTGGAAGCTTCTTCTATGATCGAATCTAGAGTTCTTCGACTTCGAAAATAATATCGTATCCCAAATCTGTTTCGACTTTATGCACCCGATCTGGATGATCGAGTGATCTCTCCTCCTATAGACCAAATGGCTATTTATGTAGAGAACTTTCGAGCTGGACTTTGTTTTTCGATTTCGAACTTCATTCAAAATTTTTTTGATTGTTATAAGATTTGTCCTATCCAGCTTGCCCTGAATTTCATTTGGCTAATCATCAGTTTTGCTTTGTTGTGTCATATGATTCCGACCAATCCTAGAGGTCTTTTTTTCGAACTTTCTTCGTACTTCATTCACACCCTAAGGTCGAGGGTTGGTGGTTCTTTGGCTCGAGAAAGGGTCTACATTTTATTATCAATCTCCCTTCTTCCATCCATGGATGAAAGAATCAATTCTTTTTTATGTCTTTCTCTTTGGTTTGGGGTTTTTTTCTTCTTGAGAGAATCTTCGGATGAGCTCGAATGAAAATAGCCGAATCGATGTCGTCGATCGAGAAGATTTTTTGCAATTAAAAGACATGGAAGTCCCTCCACAACGGGAGCTATTGACGGAGCAGAGCTTGTATAACGTCGAACTTAGTTTGGCACCTTCCGTAGGTATAGCATAGTATTCATCGATCTTTCATTTTTCATTTAACCTCAAATTTATGGTTAAGTCATTGTTGTTTTCTATCCGCAGGTATGCATCCATCAATGGATAAGATTCGATGGAATGCCATCCGAAAGAGGCCCGCTGCTGGTGCGGATCCATCTCAGGGTCCAAAAAAGACCCGATCTGATACTCCTTCGGCAGTTGTGTCGAGGCCCATGCCGAACCTGTTATTGCACTGTCAGCCCTGGGGGTCCTTCTAGCACTCGAAGCTCCTCCGTTGGTTGAGCAATCAAATAGTCATGATGATGTTGTGATTATCGATCTAGTACCGATCAGTGTGGTGCCGATGATGACTCGGATGCCATCATCATCCTGACGATCTTCCACATCCGAATGGATGGCAGCGCTAGTCGGTCAGCCGTCCACTCAGGAGCGTGGAAAGACATCGCAAGTTTTGATTGATGGTGAGGCTTCGGAAGACTTGACGGAGCATTTTGACATTCGGATACCTATAGGTGAGTCAACCTTGGGGAACCCAAAGCTGGCGAAACAATTTTTGGAGACCGCATTTGTCCCGATGGATCGGGAGAATAGAAAGGATCAGACTATACCCAATATCTTTTCATCTTTTTATCCTGTTATCCTCAGCGTAAGTCAGTATTTCTTTGTTTGCTCACTCTTGTCGGTATTTTCTTGTAATTCTAACTATTATCTTTTCTAGTTGGTGCATGATGTGTTGATAATAAAGACTAGATTCCAAGGACTGATGGAACTTGGTCGGACATGGACCGACCAAGTTGCAACTGCAGAAGCTGACAAGAAAGTCACCGACGAACTTCTTCAAGTGGCGATCGATCAAAAGAAGAAGTACAAAGAAGAAATCTATCGATTGAAGGCTAAATTAACATCGGCCTAACAGACCATCAGCTCCGATGATGCTCGGATTCAGTAGAGAAGAATACGATCAGCCGACCTCGGGGGGAGCGTGATGACTGCTATCATGAATTGGAGAATGAGTGGGAGAGCCATTGGACTACTGAAGCAAGGTCAGCACTAGTTGATGTCGAGTCAGTATCGGCAAAGAAAGCAGTGAAGACTACTCAAGAAGCCCTTAGTCAAGCTCAGGAGGCCCTTTGTCGAGCCATCGAGGATCACAAAAAGTCTGAAGATTTCAAACAAGAAGTTTTCGAAGGCAGTAATGAAGCTTATTAGATCAGATATGAGAATGGTAGAGATATTGTTGCAAAGCTTTATCCGGATCTGGATCTGAGTAGCATCACCATCCCGACTTTAGAGGAAAGGATGATAGAAGTAGCTCCATCTACTGAAGGAACTGCAGCGATTACTGAAGAAACTGCATCGGTGTCTGTCGAAGTAGAATTGATTGTTGTTGGAGTCTAGGAGATCGAAGCAGCAGTGGTGACCGAAGCGGTTGAATCAAAAGTTGCTGGTGAAGCCGATCGACAGTCAGTGTAGTTAGGTTTTCTCTTTTTGTTATCGAACTTTAGTCTGATTTTTGTAGCTCTTAATTGACACTAAAATTTTCTTCCTTTTGTCACTGGACTTTAGTTCGATTTTGTAGCCTTCAGCTGATAACGAAAGAAATTTTTTAAGTATCGAGTCTCTTTGAATGTGATCATCATTCGTCGTAGTATTGCTAATTTGGACAAATAGCAATCGATGTAGTTTTCCTTTTAGCCGGGTGTTAACCAATTAACCCTTAGGCATAATTTTTGTAAATATTTGATATATGAAAATTAATTGAATAAACTTCGACCGACTAGAGTCGAGTCGATATATCCTTTCGATCGATCAGAGTCGAGTCGGCATATTCTTTAGATCAATCGGAGTTGAGTCAGCATATTTTTTTGATCGTTGGGAGTCGGATCAGTATGTAGATTAATCGATGGATCATTGATCAGACATCATATTTGTAGATAGCCAAATATTTAGTTGAAAATTTGTTGAAAATCAAACATCATTTTGAATATATTATAAGGATAAATTTTATTGATAATACATTCATAGATTGTCGGTATTCCATATCCGAAGGACAATCATTCCGTCGAGGGTCTCAAGTCAATATGCACTTGGATGAAGGATTTCGGTCATCCTGTATGGGCCTTCCTAGTTAGGAGATATTTTTTTTGCTCTAAGAATTTTGAAACTTCTACTTTTCTTAAGATCAAATCTCTGAGATGAAAGGTCTCAGTTTAACCATTGCATTGTAATACTAGGGCACTCTTTGTCGGTATGCAGCCATCCTTATTTGATCTTGTAGCCAAATCTCTAGGAGTAAGTCCAAGTTAGCTCTTCGGCAGTCAAAATTACTTGGCTCTGCATATTATTCGATCGTATTGATGGGAGTCCGATCTTCAATGGAATCACTGTTTTCATTCCATATGCTAGACTGAACAGTGACTCTCCCGTTGGGATGCGAAGAGTCATCCGATAAGCCCATAAGATTGGATATAATTCTTCTATCTATAAATCTTTGGTTTCAATCAGTCTAATTTTGAGACCATATAGAATCATTTGATTTGTCACTTTCGCTTTCTTGTTTGATTGTGGATGACCGATGGAGGTAAGTTTGTTGGTGATATGGAGTTTTGCACATAACTCTTTGAACTTCTGATTATCGAATTATTGGTCATTATTGGTAATAATGATGCATGGCAATCCGAATTAGTATATAATGGACTTTTGAATGAAGTCTTTCATTTTGCATTTAGTAATTTGACTAAGGGATTTGGTTTCTATCTATTTGATGAAATAATCTACGGCAATGACTGGAAACTTTTTCTGACAAGTCATCAGAGGAAAAAAATCGAGTATGTCAATTCTTTATTGTATGAAGGGCCATGGTGCAATGATCGGTGTTAACTGAATGCCCGATTGATGCTGAATATTGATATATTTTTTATATGCTTCACATTTCTGAACAAATTCGATGGCATCTTTTCTCATAGTGGGCCAGTAATACCCCTACCATAAGACTTTATAAGCCAACAATTTATCCCCCTAGGTGATTTCTGCAAATTTCATCATGAATTCTTGGAGAGCATAATCTGTTTCTATTGATCTTAAACACTTGAGCAATGGAAGAGAGAATGACCTTTTATACAGTTGTCCATCCATCAACACATACTGTAAAGCCATCCATCTTAGTCGTTTGGCTTTTAATGAATTTTTGGATAGAGTTTCATCGATCAAATACTGAATGATTGGGTCTATCCAGCTTGATTCATCATTTATTTATTTTACTTCATTGACTTTATCAATACTCGAATGTTCGAGGTACTCAATGAATGTTCGATCGAGTAAATTGGAAGAAATAGTTGCCAGTTGGGAAAGTACGTTAGCACGTGCATTTTTTGTTCTAGGGATATAGGAGATCTCAAAATACTTGAAGGTTCGGGTGAGATCTCTCACTTTTTGAAGATATTTCACCATGATCAGATCTTGAGCTTCAAATTTATCTTTAACTTGTCTAGTGATCAACTATGAATCGATGAAGACCTTCAAATTACTACACCAAGCTCTTTTGCAATATTCAAACTGACTAACAAGACTTCATATTCGGCTTGATTATTCGAAGCTTTAAAGTTGAACCAAAGGACATATTCAGTCACTGTCCCTTCGATATTGATGAGGATGAAGCCAACTCCACTTCCTTGAGCATTGGAAGATCCATCAACATGTAACACCCAAATAGATTCTAGTTCAGCCTTCAAGTTTGTCGTCAGGTATAGTGCACTCAATGACGAAGTCGGTCAAGACTTGAGCTTTCATTGACGGTCATAGGTGATACTGTATATCAAATTCGTAGAATTTAATTATCCTCTTCGCCATCCGATCGGAGGTATCTGATCACTGCAAGATTGCCTTCAAGGGTTGGTCTGTCAAGATGACCACTAAGTGTGCTTGAAAATATGGTCGAAATCTTTGGGTCGAAATAATAAGAGCGTATATCATCTTTTCTGTCTTCGAATATCTAGTTTCGATGTCATGGAGAACTTTACTTGTGTAGTAAATAGGCCTTTTGAGTTCGGTTTTCATCTTCCTTGACGAGAATTGAACTAATCGCTTCTAAAGATGTTGCCAAGTAGAGATATACTGTTTCTTCCTTCTTTGATTTTGTAAGTAATAGAGGAGATGTCAAGTACCTTTTTGGGTCTTCAAAAGTCTGTCGGTATTCATCTGACCATGAGAAGTCATTTGTTTGCTGCAAAATCTTGAAGAAGGATAGACACTTTTCTACTGACTTCGAAATGAATCGGCTAAGTATGTCAATTCTTTTATTTATTTGTTGCATCTCCTTTTTAGAGTTGGGATGCTTCATGTTGAGAATAACCTTTATTTTTTCTAGATTAGTTTCAATTTTTCACTGCAACAAGAGAAATTCGAAAAAAAATTTCGACTATTACACCAAATGCATACTTAGTCGGATTCAGCTTCATCTGGTGTCGTCGAAGTATCTCAAAAGCTTTCTTCAAATCTTAAATGGGATCATGTATTTTTATACTTTTTACAAGCATGTCGTCGATATAAACTTTCATGTTTTATCAAATCTATTCTTTGAAGACTTTGTTGACCAACCGTTGATAAGTCGCTCCGATATTTTTCAAGCCGAATAGCATCATTTTGTAGCAATAGATACCTTTATCGATCATGAAGATTGTATTCTCTTCATCTTCGGGTGCCATTCGGATCTGGTTGTATCCTGTGAAGGCATCTATAAAGCTCAAGAGTTTATGTCCCAATATTGCATCGACTAGTTGATCAATCTTCGACAGAGAAAAATTATCCTTTGGACGGACTTTATTTAAGTCGGTATAGTCGATGCAGATTCATCATTTTTCATTGGTTTTCTTTACTATCACGACATTGGCCAGCCAATTCGGATAGTTGGCTTTCCTGATGAAGTCTGCTGCAAAAAGCTTATCGACTTCTTCATCAATAGCCTTCTGTCTTTTAGGAGCAATTTTTTTTTTCTTTTGCCTCACCAGTTTAAATATTGTGTCAATATTTAATCGATGAGTTATCACAAGTGAGGGGATCTCAGATATATCAATCGTTGATCAAGCAAAGACATCGACATTGGTTCTCAATAGATCGAGTAGTTGACTCCACTTCGACTCAGGTAGAGGTGACTCGATTTGAACAATTTTAGTTGGATCATTTTCTCTTAATGGGATTGAAATCAATTGTTTAACTGACTCATCCCTTTCTTCATTATCCCTCTGATCTAGTTTGTCAACCGATAGAGGATTTTCGAGTTTGTTGCTATCGACAGAGATCATGAAGTAGCATCAGGTCAGTTATTGATCTCCTCGCATCCCTCCGATTTCATTTCTTGTTAGAAATTGGACAAGGAGATGGTATGTCGAAACAACTATTCTTAATGCATTAAGTACCGATTGTTCAAGTATGGAGTTGTAAGTATAAGGCACTCGGATAACAGTAAATGTTAAGAGGATAGTGCTTTATCATGGTTCGATTCTGACAATTAGAGATAGAGTAATTTTTTTCTTTACACTGATTGCATCTTTTGTGAAGCCGACTAAAGGGGTAGAAACCTTTTTGAGTCAGTCAGTAGGTAGTCTCACTTGAGAGAAGGTAGAGTAAAATAAAATATCTGTAGAATTTTTATTATCTATAAGAATTCTTTTTATATCATAACGAGTTATCGTCATTGAGATGACGACAGCATCATTATGAATAATCTATACTCCTCGAGTATTATCATCCGAAAAAGAGATTACATTATCTTGTCATTACTTCTTGGATGATTCTCCTTCAAAACTTGCCCCCCAATCTCTTGATCGTCCTGAGATCATGTTGATAACTCCCATTAATAGTCGATTATTGTTAGCTTCCTCAGGTTGAAGCTAAGATTGTTGGTCGGCAGGAGACTGAGTCAGACGGTCGCATCGATATTTTTTGAGATAGTCCCATCAGATTAGGACTTTTATCTCATCTTTAAGTTGAATACATTGTTCGATATCATGATCGTGATCATGATAGAATCAACAGTATTTTTTCTTATCGCGGCTCTTCGATGGCACTTTCATCAGAGGTAGATAGCGAGAGATAATCTTCTTCTTTAATCTCCATTAGAATCTATGCACAAGGAGTAGAGAGAGGAGTGTAGGAGTTATAACTGTAACTAAAGTTATTTAGTTTTAGACTTCATTGGCGAGGTGAAGTTCCTTTATTGGTTGACACCCGACTTGGTCCAGTCAGAGCTCTATTCTTTTTCTATTTTTTCTTCTAATCTTTTCTTTTTGATTGATGTCGATCATAGCACCCTCGTCTGTATGGATATATTTATACGTGCACTCGAGAAGTTCGGCATATATCCGAGGGAGCATCTTATCCAGGGAGTAAGAGAACCTACAACTTGTAAGCCCCCTCTTCATAGTCGAGATGGCCATATCCTCGTTGAGGTCTCGAACTTCAAGTATGGCAGCGTTGAAACGTACCACGAAGCTCCTTAAAGTCTCTCCTTCATTCTGCTTGATGGAGAAGAGAATGTCCAACGTTCATGGTATTCTTGTACTGGTGTTGAAGTGGGCCACGAACGACTGTTCCAACTGCTCAAAGGAATAGATGCTTCCTAGCTAGAGCTTAGAATACCAGGTCCGAGTAGCTTTTCAGATTGGAGCTGGAAAGTCAAGACATAAGAGGGCATCGATTGCACTCTGAATCATCATGAGAGCCTCATAGCCCTTCAGGTGGTCAACGGGGTTGGTGGAGTCGTTGTAAGGCTCCATTTACAGCATCTTGAATCGAGCCAGGATTGACTCATCCAAAATGCGCTGAGAGAAAGGCAAAGTGGTGTGGATGCCGAAGTCGTTGGAAGATCCTTGGCCATCTACTTGGAGTTGGATAAATCGGCAGTCGATATCTTTGAGCTTGCACTCATAGTCGTCGAATTGCCATTGCTATAAGAATTCAGGAGTAGAATCTCTAGAAGAACTTGAGGATGAAGAACTTAAAGGCGAGCGCAGCCTCTTCTCCTTTTTGATATTGTGGCGGTGAGAAGAAAAAGATCGTCGTTGTTGGCAAGTGGCACGGTGGGAGTATCGAGATGGTGGCTCAACATGATGAAAATATCGAGCAGATCATCATTCCAAAGATCGAGAAGGAGATCGCTGTAGGGCACGATGGCTGTGCCTGGATGGCACTATGCACGACGTCGGCTCCTTCGCCATCGGCAGTTACTGTTGTTGTTGTTATTGTTGTTGTGTTTGCTGGAGGCTATGAACTGCCTTTGTTAATATCTTCATCTGCTACACCAAGGCAGCAAATTGTTGAGTATCCATGGTAACGACTTGACGTAAGGAACTGGGTTCTGCTAGTGGAGGTGGGAGATCTTCCAGATGGGAAGGTTGCCTGACGGAACTGATGGAAACATTCTGGACTCTCATTTTTAGCATGATGGTTAGATCTTTCTCCTCCTACCTGGCGCATCAATTTGTTGCGATCAATCTCTAAGTACACCTAACTCCAATGGAAAGCTATCTGTAAAATAAGTCCGTTGGTCGGAGTTTTATTTGGTGGAGATCCTCCGATGTCTAAGTCGACAGAGACCTTTCGATGCGTAAGTCAGCAGAGAGTGGTGAATAGGATATTTAAAATAAAATTTGACAGAGTTTTAGCCCAAAAGTCTCCCTTAACATTGCCTGTTCCTTTATCTCTCTTTTATAGATGATTTGGATGTAACCATTAAGCACATGAAGTTTCGCTTTTTATGGCACTAAAGGGTAGTTAACCCTTTTTATTGGACTATAATTTTAGAGTTAGTGGGCAGTTTATGTCCACCAATGATCGTGGTGTACAGTCGTTACCCATGATTGTGGTATCACAATTGTAGATTCCAATATACTAACTGGAGGTCGGTGATTTTGATATACCGACTGAGGGTCGGTGATTCAGGACGACCGGCCATCGGTTTCTCATATTTTGTATCAAAGAATCGTTGGTAGTAGTGTATCGAGTCGGTTGGATTGGTTGCTGTTTAAGAAGGCAATCGGAAGTTACCAACAAGCAGTTAGCTAACCGATAGACAGTCGACCATTAGTCGTATTCCGTGAAGCCGATTGAATGTCGGGATGATGAACTCTTTAGATGCTATAGTCAAATCGGTGATTCTTATGGCGGTCTTATTTTAACGGTCCAATATCTATTGTTAAAGCAGAGTCGGGGGGCCGATCTTGAATCGAAAAGAGCAGATCCGATTGTCTCAATAATGACCAAGACAGATGGACTAAGCTTTTCTTTTCTTTTTTTTATAAATAATTGTGGCCGATTTGCTGCCGCCAAATCAGCTATCCCATAAAATCAGCTTCTAAATTCGGGTTCCATTTCCATTTGCCTATAGTCGGCAAATTCTGACGACTTATCTTGTGTCCCGAATAAGGCTCATCTTCAGAAAGCAGACATAAAACCCAACTGGTTGAAGCATGGGGAGGCTTCGGATCGAGGGAGAGGAAGTAAATGGTTGGTGGCTCGGTGCTCACAATCCGAGTTACCCCTATTGTGCTGCTCCCCCTCCCAACATGATGATTCTTGAATCTTGAACCCTATCCTTCTCCCTTTTTTTTCGTTCTATATGTGCGTCTGTTGAAGCAACAGTGATGGCGAGCCCACTTTCATGCGATCTTGGCCTCCGTTAGTCTTCGTATCTGATGGCAAATCAGATGATTGGAAAAGGCCCGCTTTTAATTCTTCTCCTGTGATTGTCTCCGATTTGGCAAGGCAGCGGCTGCAACCCTTGGTTAAGAAGAGTGCAGAAAAAGAAGGCGACGAAGGGATTTCCTTCTTCGATGGTTCCAAGGCGATTCTGAGCCTCCCTCTTTTCATCTCTTCGCGATAACTCCCATTATTCCTTCTTGTTTCTTGATTTTTTTTTTAACAATGCTTATGAAGATTTAATATTGAAATTCTTTATATCTGAAGTTATATGTTCAAGAATTGTTTTCCCCCTTATTTAACGTTAGGTTTTTATATTTTGCAATGCTTCTTATAATTCTAGATTTATTTGTGTTCGACGAAGGATATTTTTCGTTTCCATGAAAATAGTGAGTGAATTTTGCATTTGGTAGAGAAATCAACTGCATTATAGAAATTTAACATCCCGAAATGGTTGAAAATATTAGAAACCATGACAGAGGTAGATAATTTTTCTATTTTAACAATAAAAGTGTCCTCTTCTCTCCATATATAAAGGATGGGGGCTGTGTGGAAGCTTGGGTGGATTGAAGGCAGCGTTGTAAATCATATTTGATAGTCAATAATCAAATTAGACTGAAAATTTTGATAAATTGATAACCTTTTCTGCTTTGGTTTTGGATGTTGTTCGGGCTCTCTTGCCTCGGCCTGAACCTCAGGTGGCGAAACTACCGATGTTGTCTCGGTAGTTTCCCTCACTGTCCTTTCCTTGGACGACATAGCAAGGAGCACTGTCGGTGCTGACAGTACCAAGACTGGTTCAGGAATCGATGCTGATGGGGCATCGGGTTCCATGCCCGACGTCGAAACACCGACTGGAGCCGATGCTTGATGCCTTTTCGGTGGTTGCGAAGGCCCAGCCTCAGATGCTGTCCTCTTCTTAGCAGCGTGCAGATGAATGTCGACATTCGACACACGCATCCTCTGCTGTATGGCCGCAATTACAATGGAGGTTAGTATAATTCAGCAAGTAAAAGAAAAATCAGAAATAACCGACTAACTATACTATACCTAGACGAGGAACCGAACTAAGACTGATGTCATAAAAGGACCTGTTCGGTTACAAGCTTTTTCTGCTTCGGCACCGATATGTCCTTCAGTCGGTGAAAGTCCTCCTGATCGTCGACCTCTATCTGGCTATTGTCGTTGGGACGGTTCGAGGATCGCCCCAATGAGAAGAAAAATTTCAAAGAAGGAAAGAAGAAGCAAAGAAAAATTGATTCTTCCATCTATGAATGGACGATGGAAGACCGATGATAAAGGAAAGACCTTTTCGGAGGTTGAAGAACCACCACCCTCAGATCTTCAGATAAGGTCGGAGGACAAAGAAGGCTCAAAAAAGAAAAAGACGGGGCATGGTCGGCCACATCCGACACAGCAAAGTAAAACTAATTATCAGTCGGTCCGAGTTTGGTGCCAGTTGAGCTGGGCAAAATTTGTAATAATCCAAAATATTTTGGATAAACTTTGAAATTGAAAATCGAAGACCCAACCGAAGATCTTCGATGTAAAAGGTCACCTAGCCCGAAGGTGGGTTATTCATCCGACCATCGACCCCAGAGGTAAAAAGTTGAAACTGCTTCAGGATACAAAACTGCTCCTGAAGCCATTCGACATTCGATCCCGAAAGTGAAGAGGACTCCACATCCAGACTCGATTAGGATTCATCAGTCGGATTCTCCGACCGATCTTCCCAAGAAGGAGAAGCCCTAGCCATGAGAATAACTCTGAAGAAGACAGAAGACTTTAGAGGAAAGAAGAAAGGACTCGAAAGAAAAGCAAAGTTGACCTGAAAGCTGAGAGCGATAACTTTGGACGTTGAGAAAATAATCTGACAGAGTCTCAGCACCAAAAGTAGTGAAAAATAAAAATTTGGCTGAGAGTGACCCTATATATATATAGGATCCCTCAACGGCCAAGATAAAGACGATCAAATCGAAGATCTACCAGATGACGACACGTGACAATATCTAGACCGACCATCAATCGGATGATTCGACGCACCTGCCTCAGATTGAGCCACGTCACCTTTATCCGCATAAACAATTCCAACCTAATAACATTCAGACATGTAGAACAAATTTACTTGTCAGAATCATATCGTCAGATGTCGAATCGACTTTCCAAAACGACGCCTAATACTGATAACTGATACCGAATCATCCGATCAGTGTGACAGACGACTGTACCTGTCAACACGATAAAATAGCCGATCATCCATATTTCAAAAAAAATGGCATCAAAATCGAGATTCGATGTGACAAAAAATAACTCTCTTTGTCCAACATGACAAACCACGTGGTAATATATACGTCGACTCATCTTGAACTTGGGAGTGAGGGGCAACTGTTGGGATAAGTCAATCGACCCCTGGCTCAAGTCAACCGACTACTGACTTCAATTCAATCAAAGCCGATCGATCGGACATACAATCCTAACTCTACATCGACTAAATATGCGGTTCCGACTCTTCATCAACCAACTGAGCGAACCGCACCGACTTATTGTCGGCTGACCGACTAACTATTCGACTACTATCGATCAACAGCAGACGACTTAGATCATCGGCATAACAGAACTACTAGTCGATGGTCACGCATGGATTCTACCGACATATGATCGGCTAATCTGCTCAACATGCCATAACCGTCACAAACGGTTGCCGGCTGCATATCACGGCGTGATCAGTGGAAATTAACAATCCACTACGTGATTATGGCCCGATGATTTAGTACCATAAAATACGGGACTATGTCCGACGGTTACGACAACCTCATCTATAAAAAGGAGGTAAGAAAACAGGACTGGTAAGCTTACGCTGGGCCAAAACTCTGCTACTGTTTACATTCAACTCTTATTCACCAACTTTCCTCTCTGACTTAAGCATTGAAGGGTCCCTGCCAGATATAAATTTGGTCTGTGCGGATACTATTTTGCAGGTGTTTATTTCCAGCGACAGGTGACGGAGAGTTGGCCGCAATAAATGGAACTGTACATCCAAATATGTAGGCTAATAAATATTCAAACAGGTGATTAAGAATACAGTTATTTGTAATATCAGTTATAATGCATGTATAAATGCACATGGTTACTACTAAGATTTTTAGATTTAGGATTTTTTTTTAACAATAGTGCGGATTAGATACTAACATGTTTTGCCCACGAATGGTATATTATGTTCATAATCTACATAAATTTTACTATGACCAACAAATCACTCTAAATTGGGTTTTAGAGGCAGGGCAAAAATCATGAAAATTCTTACATAGGGAAAGTTTTTCCCCTCTTGATCTCTTTCTTGGAGTCCAACAATGTTAGAGTTTCTTTTTTTTTAGAAGATTAGTATGGTTTAGGTTGTTAAGAGAGAAATTTAATAATGGTTATTTTCAGAATTGAAAAATTAGGAAATATACCTGCCTGGTTTATGTACTAAATCCAATTTTGAGTCATATCAAGGTGAGCTTGATCATATTAGGTCTTTCTCAAGCTGGGATTGAAATTAATTTCTAGCTTGATAGTTAAGCTCGAGCTTGGCTTAGTAAATTTTCATTGAGCTCGATCAAGCTTCTATTGGATCTGAACTTGAGCTGCCTAGATCAACTGACGGTTGTAGTGGTGGTGTTTGTAATATTATATCATTATATTGTTCCTTCTCTTCTTTTTTACATAGAGGCCTAGATGATTTGTTTGAAGACCTTCATGAAGTGCCTTGTCACCAATCCCCTTGTGGCATGGTGAAGTGGGGAATTACAAGGCAATGGAATGGTATTCTACTCCATTACCTGACGTGTTGCTCTCCCTTACCACTCCATTCCCCACTAAGACTCCCAGTCACCTGTGGCAATGGGGGATGGTGGTACATAGAGGAACGTGGGTGTTAATTAAGGACCCACACCCAGCATATGGCCAATAATCGACTTCCACATAGGATTTGTGCTCTGAGCAAGTAATGTCCTTACTCTAATGTTAGTGCCTAGGTGAGCTTTAGATGGTTTGCTGTTTTGCAAGCAATCAGTTGTATTCATTTATTCAGATATGTTATTTGGAGGGGGTTCCCTCTTTCTTTTCCCGCATAATGTCTGATAAAATTGGTGAATTGGAGCCTTCTTTTCTGTAATAAGCATTCTTTTTTTTTTTTTTTGTTTTTCTTGTTCCTTTTCTTCCTTAAAGAAGTAGTCTATAAATTGCTGAAAAGCAAGCTATACACAGAGGGCCTTAGCTCTTCCGTTGTGTGCTGTTGCATGCGGATCAACCAATGTCATGTGTGTGCTAACTGAACTAAATGTGCTATAACCATGGCCATCTCATTTTTTCCTAACTATTTCAAGTTCCATGGATCCTTCTTCACCAGGTATTCATATTTAGGATAACCTTTGGTTTTATTCCAAGTTTCTCCGTATCCTTCTTCATAACCGTCATCCATATTACCTTAGATATTCCCTTCCTTTTTTACCACCTTCAACACAAACCAAAATACCCTTTCTTACTGGAGCCTCCTTAGATTTCTATTGTCCTTACCATCTCAATCGATTTTGCATCACTTTTCTTTACTTTCTACAACTTCCATAGCTCTTTTGATATATCTTTTTTAGTTTTACCACACATTTGTTTTAACATTCTTATTTTTGCTACAGCCAACTTGTTTCGTGTATTTTCTTTATTGCCTGGCACTTTGAACCATAAAATATGGCAGACCGTGCTATCATTCTATATAATTTTCTCTTATGTCTTTAAAGTATGTGCCTACAACATGGCACGTATCACTAATTGGACTAAATGTATAAATTTGTTCTTAGAAGAGGCACAACGGTTCAGTAAAAATTAAAATAGACTATTTCTGAAAATAAGGACCCAGTTCTATGAAAATAAAAATAAAGTGGATGTTTTCTGCGGAAAACCCTTTTTAGTGATATCTTTAATTAATCATCTTAATGAGCTTGCATTTAAGACTTACTTCAAATCAACTTGAGTTCAACCCTTTATGTCTTTTATTAAAAGGTGGACCCTTCTCTTCGGCTTATGATTGTCACACTGGCCTATAACTTCTTTCTGTTATGGTGGTGTTGGTGTAATCTCTTCTCTCCTCTTTCTCTATACAAAGTCAGTGATGGATTGCTCAAGGAATTCACTCTTGCATCCTATTATCCTTTTTTGACCCACGCTATATCAATGATCAGATAAAAACAAGCAATAAGATCCAATTTATTTTTGCGGTCTTATTGGAAATGGCAAACAAAAATTTGGATGGTCTGTTCTTCAATAGACAACCAGTTGCAGTCATTTCTTTAGATCAATTATTTAAGGGATTTTGCGGCTTTTTTATCACTTAAGTTTTGATAAAATGATAGATCTCAACCTTTTTTCTCATCTGTCAAGTGCTTACTGCAGCTTTGGAGAGCATGAATGATTTGATGAGACTTCCCTATCCCCTAAGCCCATTTGAATTTAATTCAGTAATAAGAAAAAGTGGAATAAAGCTGGTTATTCCTTTTGATATAGATATTCCACAATCCATTCTTATCTATATTTGGCTAAATTTTTGGAACTACTCTACACTAAGAGTGTTGTTTCCACAAAAAAAGAAGGCTTGAACAAACAAGAAGCTTTATACTAGGACTACAGTATGCTAGCCTTCTCCTGTAGTCACTACTATTTTCTAAAAGCTGTTTGGCATGCTTGAGACTTGCTCCAAGCTTTGCTTCTACTTTATTATTGAACCAAATGCTACTGTTTTTTCTAATGGACCTTTTTCTTTTAATTTTGATGGTAATGCTATATTTTTCCTTCTATTCATAGAGAGGCAATGATGATTTTTCCAAGTGGGGCTTGATGGGTCCCCCGGCCACCATAGTGTTTGAATGGGTGGCTGAGTATGTAATGAAGCGGTGCAATGTAATCTATCATACTACTGGTACTACCACTGGCATGAAGATTTATTGCTATCACATACAATGCTACTACTAGTAGTAGGAGGCATGGAGGTCTACTGGTGTCCAATGGCACTATTTTTAGAGCTTTCTTACCTTGATGAGGCAAGACTTGGATGGCCTGTTGTTTTGCAGGTAACCTGTCGTAGCTATTTCTTCATGAAAATATTTCATGTCCCCAAAATCTCTCCAAGATGTGTTCAACTCATGTTTTTTTTTCTTTTTTTTTTTTGATTTGTCAAATGTGAAGCTGGCATTTTGGCCTCTAATTAACTATTAATCCCCTGTATATAGTTCTAAAAAAAGGGTTTACATCCATTTTAGGGAGCTTCAGCAGCAATCTTTCTTCATATATGTCATTTAGAGGGATTTTCCTCTAAGATTTTTTATCCTAGCGGGACAGAGGGTACCTTGGCTGTCCCATCCCATTCTGTGAGAAAATGAGATCGGGATGGGGTCGGAACTTCGAAATCTATCTATGCAAGGAGAGAAGAAGAATGAGGAAAAAAAAGAAGAATGAAAAAAAAGGAGAATGAAGAAAAAGAAAAGGTGAAAGAAAAGAAGAAGAAAAATAAAATAAAGAATGGGAGGTAGAAGAAAAGAAAGGAAGAAAAAAAAGGAAGAAAGAAAAGCGAAAGAAGAAGAAAAAGAAAAAAAAAGAAAGGAAGTGGTAAGAAGAAAATAGTAAAATAAAAGGAAAGAAAGAAAGGTAAAAGAAAAAAAAGAATAGAAGAAAGAAAAAGAAAAAAAAAAAGAAGAAAAAGAAAGAAGAAGTGAAGAGAGATAGAGGATATCTATTGGGATAGCTATTGTGGGATGGGACAAAATAAATGGGACATTCTGTTTTATAGAGATACTGGGATATCTCTGTCCCATAAGATTTAAAATCTTGCTTTTCTCATTCTTGTCATAGATGATATCTGATAAAATGAATTGATCTGAACCTCCTTTCTTTTCTTTAAAGCATATGTTCCTTTTCTTGCTCTTCCTGTTTCTCATCTTTTTCTTTCTTAGAGCAGTTTTATTTTAGCAAATTGCTGTTGTGGATGCATCTATCGTTCGGACATACTGGACTTACATAACCATGCTATATACGTAGGGCCTCGGCGCCTCCGTGTGCTGTTAAAGTTTGCATAGACATGTATCTGTTTTCGTTCATTATTACAATGTCTGTATCAATCAAGCTAAATGTGTGCATTCATTTCGAGGTGGTCTTGTACAGTCCGAACAAACTGTTTTTATTTAAAAAAAAAAGAGAGAGACTCTTTTTCCTGCAAAAGTGGATTAATGTGGATTCCTTTTTCTGCTGAAGCTCTTTTTTCAGTAAAAATTACATCATTTTACTTTATTTCCAAAGTTCATGCTGGGGACACTCGAAGTTCCAGAAGAATCACCTCAGTATCTTCTCCAACTCTTTATTTATTTATTCATCTATTTGTTTACTAGTTCTACATTCTAATATGTTGTTTTGGAGCTAACAGTTTGTCGATCTAATTAGCCTTGTCCCTGATGGTCCTTTTTCCATCCATTTTGTAATATGAAATGTTTCTAAAATTATATGATATCCTTTTGCTAATCCATAAGACATGAAAATAAACACCGTATGCTGATTTGTAACCTGTATGGCTGTGCTTTTCCCTGTTGCTCCAGTTTTGATTATTTTTGCCTGGAGGATTCGGTGGTGGGAGAAGGTTGCACACAGTGTGCTACAAATGGTTGGTCCACATGGTTGCCACTTCTACATGCTAGCCGTTTGTCGTATTACATATTATTCCTACTGCTGCTGCTCTTGCTGCCTTTTGATTTAATTTCATTTTGAGACAGGGATGATTTCCCAGGCCTTTCTCTATCAGGTTAATTTGAAGCACCCTGATACTGGATACTTTGCACCTCTAGGAGGTAGTGCTGTGCTCAGCACATACGACCACAATCGTTGGAAATCCAAACAATCAGGTTACGAGGCAAATTTGGCACTATTCTTGAGGTTGACCGGTTCCATCAATTTTTGGTTGAATTATTGAGGTGTAGTGTGCTTTTGTAAGGGGTAAGTTATGTGCTTCACTGTTCCTCGTGATGGCATGGCAAATTGGATGGTTTACTTTTCCATGTGCAGCCAGGTGAAGCCACTAGGTGCTTCTCATTGGACTGTCATTAAATTCTTGCTTAATTAATAAAGAACGCCAGGTCTCTTGAGGACCTTGCTTAATTAGTCTACTAAACGGACACAGCTTAGCGTGACAGCGTCCCTTGATTCTTAACTCCAAATTTCTTTATTATGTTCTTGTTGTTTGGTTGTTACCCTATGCTTTTGGGTGTTATGAACAGCTTTTTCATGTTGGGGCTCTTCCAGGTTCAATGCTGGATTAACTAAATTATTTTCACAAGAGTTTTCTTTTAGTTTATTTTATAATTTTCAAAAAAAAAAAAAAAAAAAAGAGGTTGGGGCGGGGGGGTGGTGTCCAAGAGCCTAAGGAGGTTTTGGTGTTATTCACTACTCTCCGTTCTACTTGAATGCGTGGCTCTGGACAGCCGGGAACACCGTTTTGGTTATCTTCTTACATGTTCTCCTTTGTGTAGGTGATAACCTGAACAATGTTTCAAAATAAAAAGGAAAAAAAAAAAAAAAAAAAAAGGGAAAGAAAAGAAGAAAAAAAAGAGAAAAACCTGCACGCATTGGGATTTTGAAAGGTTGTTCTGTTGTAATATTTCTTTCTTCTTGATAGCTCAACTTTCTTCGTTACCAATTTACTGTTTAACTGCTGCTTGATTAACTCTTTGACGTACCTCTATTTATTAGAGATGGCAATCGAATAAGATCGGATAGAAACGAATTAGGTCCATACAGATCGGATCAAAAAATCATTAATTTAAATTTGATCTATTTATTAAATAAATTAAAAATTTAAATCTAAATCCGACTTATTTATTAAACAGGTAATCCGATCTGATATATTTAATCCATTTATTAAATAGATTAAATTAGATTAAACGGATTAAATGGATTAAATAGATTAAAGAGATCAGATTAAATGGGTGAGAAACATGTTAAACAGATTAAACAGATCTTAAATGGGTTCAACAGGTTAAACAGATCGGACTAAAATGGATTAGAAATAGATTAAACAGATTAAATAGATTATCTGACTCAATCCGATGTGAATATTAAACGGATTAAAAGGGTTAAATGGATCATATATCTAAAATTCAAATCCGATCTAATTATTAAATGAATTAAATGAGTCAATTTGTTTATGATCCAAATTCATTTAATTTAGATTTAAATATGTATACGATGGATTGAATACGAATCGAATTAACAGATTGAATCATATTTTGTCAGTCCTACTATTTATCAGCTAGCATGTCTTCTAAAGTGAGCCAGCAAATGTGGTTTACTCAATCTGGAAATGATAAGTGAATGTTTTGTTACTTGGCATTCTTCCAAGAAACCATTGTTGATTAATCCCATCTTTCTTGTTTGATGCTTCACGAGGTGAAATTTCGAGGTGTCTTGGGAGGTATGTCTGAAACCCTATGGATATTTCGCTGAAGATTTGGGGGCTCGTGGCCAGAACGTCTATCTTGGCCCTCATGTCTGGCTAAAAACAGGGTGTGGCTGTGGGCTAACCGCGGCACCTGGTTTTGTCATTCTAAAACCACCACGTCCAACCCGAACCACGTCCAAACGGTGACGGCTTGCATATTTCGCGTGAAAAAGGAGTTCACCTTCCTTCCCGCGAATTCACCGTTGGATCACCGGCCGCACAGCTCTCAAAGCGCTGTGAACTTTGTCATCCGGCTGCATAAATCAGCAATAGTGCGAAGGAAGATGAATCCTTCTTTAGTGCGAAGGATGCAACCCGGGTCGCACCCGAACGGGGGCTCAGGCTCAGGGCTCTAAACTTTGCTTTCTCTCTGTTGAAGAGGCGGTGATGATGAATGCCGCCGCCGCCGCCGCCTCCACCATGCCATTTCTTTTTAAAGCTTTGGTGAGGCTGCTGCTCCGCGGGCAACTGCTGCACCTATCATTCTCGTTGAGAAGATCGCAGAGCCAGAGTGCAGGTAGGAGGGAGCCTCCTCTCTGATGGATCTCCGAAGCCCGTCATTCATCCGCCTGTACAGATCTCAAAGCGAGCAGTGGATGATTCAACGGATGGGCGCGAAGGAAGGATAATCCTTGTTTCCTGCAAAGGATGCAACTACGATCCGGATCAGGGTCGATTCTGAGTCCCTCCATTCCTTGAGATAAGTCCCTCCTGATTAATTTTTTTATTCTCTAAGAAATTTTATTTCTTATCCTTAACTTTGAAGTGATTTCTATACGATCGGCTTAGTGTTTTGATTCTAGGGTTTTTACTTTTCCTCAAGGATTTCTTTAGTTCTGCATTTTTCCCTAAAAAAATAGTCAACCACCATTCCACTCTCATCCGACTTGCAAAAAACAAATCTTGGGCGAAATAATGTTATTAAGACTATTACGAGCTTTTTTAATTTTAATATTTCTAAGAAATTAAATTCTCAAAATATGATCCCCATTCCAATCGTCGTGGTGCATGCTGTGTCGGCAGTAATTTCTCTTGTCGGTACAATCTCGGCGCCAGTTCCCCATTCAATCGGTGTAGCTTCCCCTTTCATTTTCTAATCGGTTCGTACCGTAAAAAAGAAGAGACGAGAAAAAGCTGCCAACGAGACCTGACACCTTGTTACCAAAAAAAAAAACGAAAAAAAAAATCTGACACCGATGGGACATGTCGTGTATGGCGAGTAATTGTGGCATCTTAAAAGCGCTGCCTGCTCCCTCCCGAACATCGATGCTATAAAATTTACTAAAAAAAATAATTCGTAAAAAAAGATTTAGGTAGCGGCGAGCCCTCTCTGTCTTGTCCACCTCTTATCTAGTTTTTCTTAATGTTTATGCCATTTGGCTGTTTAACATAACATTTATTTAGATATTATTTTTAAAATATTTATGGTTCAAACATTAGATTTTTTTATTTTTGGGTAATCATTGTTAAGCTTTTTTTTTTTTTTCTCGAAGTATTGTTAAGCTTCTTCACAAATCATACTTGGGCGTAAGAGCACGTACTCTGCACAACCTGCCAGTCAGCAAGTGAAATGAGAAATTAATAATATGGATTTTTGAAATTAATCTCCAGCCTAGCCAACAATTAACCTGCTTCAATTAGGCTTGATAAGGCTCAAATATATTATATATTAAAAAAATTGTAGCGATATTTTTTAAATTTTGATCTATTTAGATTTGTATGCAAAAAAAAAAAAAAAAAATGAATCTCAAAATTTAATAAAATTACAAAAAAGCCCAACTTTCTGTCTCCATTAGATAATGTTATGACGTGAGGAATATCTGAGAAATTAAATTGTATAAAACATCATAAATATTGTTCTCAGAAGTTTCTTGATTTTAGCGCGAAGTGGAGTGGAGGGAAAGAAATATCACGTGACTGACTATGTTCTTCCATCCTGCGCTTCTTTTCCATCAGGTCTATGTGCCGCATCAGACATAGTGAAGGAGACGATGGAGTAAAGAAGAGAGGGGGAGGATGATAGAGTGGAGGAAGAAAAAAGAAGATAGGATGGAAGATAAAAAGAAAGATAAATTTAAGATAGAAGAACCTGGAGCCAATGAATTTTTTTAGCTTCAGATTCCTCCCTCCTTGATCCATCTCTCACGCACTTTGCAATCCTTGATCTTAGGTGTGGCCTTTGGGAGTTCGTGGGAGTGTCCTCGAATGCCACAGAAATCAATAAAAGCTTGGTGTGGCTCTCATCTCGTGTGGCTTTCTCTCTTTCTCTTTATTTGTTTCTATCTTTCTGTGTGCTATCAAATACAGCCCACATCTCGTGTGGCTTTCTCTCTTTTTCTTTATTTGTTTCTATCTTTCTGTGTGCTATCAAATACAGCCAGGGAAAGGAAAAGAAGAAGAGATCAATGATAAATAGAGGAGAAGAGGAGACATGGAGAAAGGAGAGTTGAGCGGGGCACTCTTAGGAAAGGAGTTGGATGGGGTGGGATTGGTGAGGACATGGGGACTCGAAGAAGCTGTGGAGAATTGTTACGTCGGTCATTTTTATAGCATGAACGTCATCATCCAAGCCTTTGCCGGCCACCTTGGTGACCTCGAGTTAGCTGTCATGTCCATTGCCAATACTGTCATGAGCTTCAACTTTGGCCTTATGGTATCCCGTCCATTCCTTTCCTTTTCTTTTAGAATCTTACTACCTCCGTTTTCCATCCATCTTCAACTTTTTTTTTTTTTAAAGATATTCTGGAGTTTCCTTCTTTAAGTGGATTTCTTATTCAATGACTTTAAGACAAATTAGGAAGGGGGGCCTTTGAATTAATCTCCTTTGTACAATTCTTTCATCTGACAATTTAATGTTTATGACTTCCTTTGGTTACTTGGCTTACAAAATAATATTCTAGCCCATTTTGACTTGTTTATTGGGTTCTTCAAGCACGACCATGTTGTATGTTCCATGAGGAACCTCTTCCTCATCGATTCCTGCAATTCACCAGGGAGTCCAAAGGTGGATGTAGATGTATTTTGATGAGCGATTATGAGGTGTTTTATATAAGTCTTTGATATTTAAAAAAAAAAAAAAAAAAGGAGGGGCATAGCTTCATGCCATCAATTGCCAATCGTGGCTTCAAGTTGAGCGAGACAAGTTCTCGAAATCCTTATCACACTTCTCTTCTTCCATGTAAGTCATCCCACTTCTATCTTGTTAATTATCTTTAGTTAAACCTGGATGGGTTACGGGGCATGGAATACAGAGCACGGTGCAAGATTGTGATGTATATATGGTCTAGAAACTTGATATGGACCTTTTAACGAATTGGTCAATCCATTTATTTTGATCAACTTGTTAAAAATTAATTGATATGTGGGAACTAAGGGTATTTTGGTCATTTCATCTTTTCTGTTGACATTGTTAGGTTGAAGACAGAAGGGTGGGCCTCTTTGCAATTTTTTTTAAAGTTTTGGGGTTCGTTTGATTTTTTTTTTTCGTTTGGGATCCATGTGTAAATGGGTCAAAGTTTCAGGGATGTTGCTGTAATTTTCCCTATATATTATATATATATATAGTGGACTGCTAGATTAAAGCTTTTGTTGATGTTTTAATTCTTTGTATCAATTAATTGTTAATTTAGGCTCGAACTAAGTTTTGAATCAAGTTCTTCAAGCTTGAACGGGGCTAAGTTCAAGCTTAAACTGATTTCAGCTTTACCTTGGGTTATTAACTCGATTGGTTAAACTTGATGGTTTGAAATCAAGTTTAAATCGAGCACAAATTAATGGTAATCAAATAAGCTTGTTCCCCAAGTTCAAGCTTGAAATTAATTTCAAACCAAGCTTGACTAATCCCAAGCTTGATCCAGCTTGGTTGGATTGCACCCCTAGTTGAAAATCATTGTGAGGTCTGATTTGGAATTGGCAAGCAAAGCTTGGATGGCCTAATGCTTAGTAGGCAACTAGTTGCAGCCATTTGTTTTGATTTGTTAGTTAAAGGATATAATTCTTTTCAATAAAATTGGCAAATCTAAGGAACCTCCCTTTTCTAAACTAGTTCTTGCTGAAGCATTAGATGGTTTCTTTTTCGGAGAGATCATGGATGTTTTGAAGGGATGCATCCTTGCTAGGACATGAAAGTCTCATCATTTCGTGTTCCTTCTTGTGGCTTTGCTGTTGGTTTTGTATATTTCCAGGTAATGCTAAAGGCACCTAGGTTCGGGTGCTTGATATGTCTTATGGAAACTAATGAGGAGTACCATGAGGACCCATGCATGTGTGCATTTGGTCCCATATCAGTTATCTACTAGGTAGATCTTGGGTACTTATACAGTGCTAAGGAACTCAATTAGTACCTTTTGGCTAGCTATTTTGGCGAAGTTCTGGATTGTTACAAAAATTATCAAAGCATACATGATCTATGGTTTATATGGATGAGGAGACACCACAGCACAGACCTATTGGGGCTGATTATGGATTCATCATGATATTTATGATTAGATTAGACTAGATTTGGATCTTTAGCCTAGCAAGAATGCTAAGGCTTAAATGGAGAGAGTATGTGAGGATCTATGCAATCATGTGTTTAGTCTCACATTTATTATACACTGAGTAGTTCTTGGATACTTATGCAAGCATTTGTTATTGCACACAATAGAGTATGTGCATTGCATGTTTAAGGGAAGAGTGAAAAGTAGGAATGGCAATGGGTAGGGTACCCACAAAATTTGCCCTACCTGTATTCGAACTCGTTTAAAATCTTACTACCTGATGTCACCCCTACACCTGGTTACAAAATTATCCAAAAATCCCAAACCCATCCCATTAAAAAATGGGAAACCCGTTGGGTACCTGAACCTGCCCGATTATCCTTTATTTGGGTTGGGTTATTCGGGTACCCAAACATGCCCGATCAACCCAAACCTACCTGATCAATTCCAATATTATATAAAATTAAAATCTAGAAGCAGTGATTTACTATGGATTATCAAGACAATATATCCAAAAAAGCCATGCTTTAATGCCCAGAAAAATGATAATATGGAGGTGATGGATTCCTTTTGATCGAACTACAGGTAAATATCAAATATCTAGAGAAAAAACTAAAAAATGAAAGATTTCTATTGGCCCAATCACAGATTATTGTCCGCAGCGATAAATGCATATTTATATAATAATAGTAAAGTGATGCACGAGTATTAGGGGTAGCATTCCGTGTTGACACGTAAGATTGTAGGATAATCTTCTGCAATGCCACGTGTCAAGTTTTATTTTTTTATATTTTTTAAATAAGAAATAAAAGTATAAATAGTACGATAAAAAAATAAAAAATATTTTAAATTATTATCTTTCTATCTATATCTATTGATCTATATAATAATAGTAAAACGATGCCTAGGTATTAGGGGCGGTATTCCGTGTTGACATGTAAGCTTATAGGATAATCTCCCACAACGTCATGTGTCAAATTTTTTTTAATATTTTTTAAATAAAAAATGAAAGCATAAATAGTATAAAAAAATAAAAAATATTTTAAATTATTATAACTCAATTTTATTCTAAAAAGAAGAAGAAAATAAGAAGCAGATAGAGTCGCGACTGTCAAAAGTCAGAACCTTTGCTCCTCTTACCCCACCGCCAATGTCGCCTTCGAAACTTATGTTCTTCGTCTATCCTCTTCAAAAAATTGAATCTTGGTGATGTCGATCATGATGGAAAGGTGGAGGAAATTCCTTAGAAGCAAATGCAACAATCATTTGGACCTGAATCCATGGTGCCTGAATCTCCATCAGAAGATGCCGATAACATTTTCAAGAAGATGAAGAAGATGGGGCTTATCCCTAATGTAGTTGCCATGCTTGATGGGCTTTGCAAAGATGGATTGGTTCAAGAAGCAATGAAACTATTCGGATTAATTTTTATTTTTAAAATAAGAAATAGAAGCACAAATAGTATAATAAAAAATAAAAAATATTTAAAATTATTACTTATCTATATCTATCTATATAATAATAGTAAAGTGATGCATGAGCATTAGGGGTGGCATTCTGTGTTGACACGTAAGATTATAAGATAATTTCTCACAACACCACTTGTCAATTTTTTTATTTTTTAAATAAGAAATAAAAATAAAGTATGATAAAAAAATATTTTAAATTATTATAACTCAGTTTTATTCTAAAAAGGGAAAGAAAATAAGAAGCAAACAGAGTCACGGTCGTTAAAAGTCAAAATCCTTTGCCCTCCTCCTACCCCGTCGCCAATGCCACCTCTGAAACTTATATTTTCCATCTATCCTCTTCAAAAAAATTGAATCTTGGTGATGCCGATCATGGTGGAAAGGTGGAGGAAACTCCTCAGAAGCCAACGAAATAATCATCTGGATCTGACTCCATGGTGCTCGAGTCTCCACTAGATGATGTCGATGACATTTTTAAGAAGATGAGGACGACGGGGCTCATCCCTAATGTAGTTGCCATGCTTGATGGGCTTTGCAAAGATTGATTGGTTCAAGAAGCAATGAGACTATTCGGATTAAGTCTTATTTTTTAAATAAGAAATAAAAGTACAAATAATATGATAAAAAATAAAGAATATTTTAATTATTATCTATCTATCTATATCTAACTATCTATATAATAGTAAAGCGATGCACGGATATTAGGGGTGGCATTTCATGTTGGCACGTAAGATTATAGGATAATCTTCTGTAATGCCACATGTCAAGTTTTATTTTTTTATTTTTTATTTTATTTTTTAAATAAAAAATAAAAGCACAAATAATATGATAAAAAATAAAAAATATTTTAAATTATTATAACTTAGTTTTATTTTAAAAAGGAGAAAAAAAATAAGAAGCAGACAGAGTCGCGGTCGTCAAAAGCCATAACCCTTTGCCCTCCTATTCCGCCACCAATGCCGCCTCTGAAGCTTGTGTTCTCCGTCTATCCTCTTCAAAAAATTGAATCTTGATGATGTCGACCATGGTGGAAAGGTGGAGAAAACTCCTTAGAAGCAAATGAAACAATAATCTGGATCGGACTCAATGGTGCTCGAGTTTCCATCAGAAGATGTCGATGACATTTTCAAGAAGATGAAGAAGACGGGGCTCATCCCTAATGCAATCTCCATGCTTGATGGGCTTTGCAAAGATGGATTGGTTGAAAAAGCAATGAAACTATTCGGATTAATGCATGAGAAGGGAACAATCCCTGAGGTTGTGATTTACATGGCCATTGTGGAAGGCTTCTGCAATGCAGCAAAGTTTGACAATGCAAAGAGGATTTTCAGAAAAGATGCAGAAAGATAAAATATGCCGAATGCTTTTAGCTATACAGTTCTGATTCAAGACTTGTGCAAAGGGGGAAAATTGGAGGATTTTATTGAGTACTGCTTGTAACCTTCATTGATTTGGGAGGCCATCTTTGGAAAGAAGAACTCTCAGAGACCTTTTTGATCTCATCATGGGATTAATTGGTGAGAGCAACCTTTAATGTAAAATGTTATCATTATTATCATTTAAATCTCTACAACACGGGGGGTTGAGTGCTAGTTTTTAAGAAAGCGCAAACTTAATCCATGAGATGATGCTTGCAGGTGCTTGCAATGCAAACTGAGGAATAAAAAATGATTTTTGGATGGTAGTGCCTTTAGCCAAACATTGTATCCTGTTACAGTGGGTGGGGGAATATTTGTTAAAGAAGTCTCAAAAACATATGTAAACATAAAGTATATTTCATGTTTGAACATTCAATTAAGGAGGTGTTTGTTAGAGTCGGATCAGATAACATACATGATAAGAGCTGTAATTTATAGTTGATGGGTTGTCATAGTTAAAAGTTAATTTATGATTCTAGAAGAGTGCAAACAGCATTTAATGAAATGTTAGGCAGTTAAAGAGTCATGTTGAGTCGAAGAGTCATATTAAGAAGACCAGGAGAAACTACTGTGTACTAAGCTGTTAGAATTTTCTCTTATTAAAAATTTGTTCCGTTTACATTTTGTCCCTTATTTCTCTTGCACCCAAGAGTAACATTCCTATGATAAAGGTTGTCAAACTATGAAGCAGTGAGATGTATCCTACATGTACATCTAACACCAAATGAAAGAAAATTATTGCTCTCACTGTTTGACGACATCTTTCACAAACTTAAGCAGAAAAACAATTGACAATCAATAATTATAAGTTTCCATGAATTGATGTTGCAGTTACTAGTGTCTTCAACTCTACATATTGATACTTGGATTTCATGTTTCAAGCAAGCTTGCTGGTTTTGCTTCTATGCATGTATCAAGTATCTGCCCAATCATGGAAACAATGATAAGGTATTCAAATCAAATTGTTATCCAGTTCCACAAGATTCTAACCTAAAACATAGAATAAAATAAATTAATAAATAAAATAATTACTAACATGCCATGCTGATTTTGTGATGACAATTTATTAAAGCCACACTAATGGATTTTGACGTCCATAGCTACTGCTTACCATTAAAAACACAGAAGTTAGAGAATTATTTTGTTTTCTTTGATTCCCATATTTATGACTTATATATACATCAAAAATAAGTGAAGAAAATGTTTTTTTTTTTTTTTTAAAACTAATTACAAGTAGAAAGTACACCAGCCACCTCAATCAAAAAATTGGTTTCTCTGATTCCGAGCATGACTCCTACCCAACCTTTCAAAGCAATTAGCCCACCTCATGTTAAATCATGAGTCTTGAATCTTTGTCTTTTTCATTCTATGGTGGCTGGGCAAGCTACCATAACACGCATTTGGCCCTTGGAGTTGAATGGCATGAGAGAAGCCTTGTTCATGCATCCACATGATAGTTCAGAAAGGGCTGGTGGCTTTATTCTTGCAGAAGGTGCCCCCTTCTGCTCCTCTCCCAAGCTGATGTTTGTTAATCCTCCGCATTCTCTCTCTCTCTCTCTCTCTCTGTACGTGTCTTTTGAGGAGGCAGTGATGAGGAACAGAGATCTTGGTGTGATATGGTGTGGAGATCATTCTTTCTTGCTACGATGTTTGGGCCTTGTAGCAACTCTTTCTTGGCAATGGTGGGGGGGCTGCTTGGAAGGTCTGATGCTCCGCAGGCAACTGCTGCAGCCACCAGCTGTATAGAAGAGTGCAGAGATGAGGAAGAATGTGGGATCTCCTTCTCCATAACGACGGATCAAAAGGCAACTCTGAGCCTCACTCCCTCCTTTCTCTTTCTTTATTCGAGATATGTCCCCATTCTTTTGCTCATTTTCCTTCACCATTCTATTTAATTTTCTACAAAATTTTTATTCTCATATATTTGCAGCTCAGGTGATATGTAACTGCTGGATCATATGCTGATTATTGCTGCAACCTTTGCTACCTGTATGTATGTATGAGTCATTTCTCTTTTTCATCTTTATTGGTGAGATACTGCAGACTAGGCAAGGTTGTTCTAGACATAGTGGCCAAGATTTGCTAGGTAGTTACAATGATGAGGTCTTCCTCCATGGTCCGTCGGCCCTTCCTTACCTCAGCCTCTTGGCTGCCGTTTATCCTTTTGTTCGTGGTGTTAGCTTCTTTTTTCAATGGAAGAGAATTCTTCTGATCCATCCATTTCGTTTCTTCCCCAAATCCTACAAAAAACCCAAACCAGAACCTGAGAAATCTCCCTCAGGTGCTATCCTTCAAAGATCTCCAAAAAAAGAGAATGAAATGAAAAGAAAAAGAACCGAAAAGAAAAAGAATGATCAATGTATGTTGGAAATCGTCTTACCTTCTCATTTTTTTTGTCTTTCCTTTGTTTTCATTGACTTTTCCTATGTTTTCCCTTGGTCTTTCCTCTGTTTTTTCCATCCTTAGGAGTCTGAATCGGGTGGGAGGCTTAGAGCGGCTAAATAGGGAAGCTTAGACGATGGCTAGGGTTTTGTGTGGGGTATTTATATATAAGAGTTTAAAGGGTATAGATATATTTTCTGTTTTTAGAGGCTGTGATGAGTTGCGCTTGGATCTGAAGCTTCAGATGCTGAAATTCTGTGCTGCCGCTGGACAATATTTGTTCCAAAGCATTCTCTCTCTCTCTCTCTCTCTCTCTCTCTCTCTCTCACACACACACACACACACACACACGCACGTGTATGTGCACATAGTTAATCTTTCTCCTCCAATACCTAATAATACCTGCCAACCAGTAGGTGAAGTACTTTTTTAAATTAGTCGTGCATCTCAAATGCCTACTGGTTTGCCCTATTTGAACAGGTTTGGCCAACTTGGATGGCCTGCTATTGTGCGGGCAACCATTGTTGCCAGTAGCAACCTCATCCAATGTCTGAGAAATGCGCAAAACTGAGCCTACCTTTTTTCCAACTTAACTATTGTTCTGTCATTCTTTTTTTTTTTTTTTGAAAGAAAAGGTATTATCAGCCTTTTAAAGAAGAGGAAGAGCTGACATAACATGGATGAATATGATGGACGTAGAATAACTTGGAATAGCATCAGAGGGAGCCCTAAATAAAAATAATTGGTGAATGAGGATTAATAAAATTGACCTCAAATATATAGAAAAAACTGAAGCTCTACTGCCAATAGCAATCTCAAATATGGTCTAAATAGTTATGGCGAGTACCATCAACTTGCTCCTTTCTTCTTGGTTCTCTCTAGATTTTATTCTTTGGTTATCTAGGCCTTTTCTTCAGGGAGTTCCAGTTTCACCATTCTTCCCCTGCTTCGATATATTCCATACCTATTACTTAGTAGGTCTTAATATTGTGATACTTGATAGACGTTAAGATATGAAGCTTTATGTGTGCTTCTTGGCTTGCTTTATGCAGGCAACTGCAAGTTACAAAAATTCTATATTATTATACTATTATATTATAATATTATAATATTCAAAATAAATAATTTGTGAAGTAATAATTAATAATAATAGTTCTTGATATTATAAAGAGTTAAAAAATTGAAAGCACTATGCAATATCTTTTATCATCTTTTCTCATACTAAAAATACTTTGTCGGTGTGGTTAACAAAAAAATGTTAAAGTTCCATAGCACTTTAGAAATGTAGTTATCAAACAGCAAAAAGCTTTTTGTTAAAAGCTCAACTAGCAAAAACTCTACTTTCAAAAGGTCTGCAAATAAAAGTTGAGGCTTCAGGAAGAGGCAGTGGAAGTGCTGATGGCTTTATTCTCACAGAAGATGCCCCCTTCTGCTCCTCTACCAAGCCAATGATCCTGAATCCTCCCCATTCTCTTGGTCTGTGTTTGTGTCTGTTTTGAAGAGGCGGTGGTGAGGAACGAAGCTCTTTGTGTGATGGGTATAGAGCTCACTTTCTTGCTATGATGGTTGGGCCACATAGCATTACTCTTTATTGGCAGCAGTTAGGGGTGGCAATCGGGTTGGGTCGGGTCATAAACGGGTCGGGTCAATACAGGTCGGGTCAGAAAATCGTCAACCCAAATCCGACCTGTTTATTAAACAGGTCAAGAATTCAAATCTAAACCGGACCTGTTTATTAAACAGGTAACCCGATCCGACCTGTTTAACTCGTTTATTAAATAGGTCAAATTAGGTTAAATGGGTTAAACAGGTTAAACAGATTGGATTAAATGGGTCAGAAATATGTTAAATAGGTTTTAAACAGGTTAAACGGGTCTTAAATGGATTAAACAGGTTAAACAGGTTGGGTTAAATGGGTCAGAAATAGGTTAAACAGGTTAAATGGGTTATTTGACTCAATCCAATCTGAATATTAAACGGTTTAAACGGATTAAACGGATTAGATATTTAAAACTCAAATCTGACCCACTTATTAAACGGGTTAAACGGATTGACTGGTTTATGACCCAAACCTATTTAGCCTAAATCCAAACCTATTTATGGCGGGTCGAACACGGGTCGGGTTGGCTGGTCGGGTCATATTTGCCAGCCCTAGCAGCAGTGGTAGGGCAGCTCGGAATGTCTGATGCTCTGCAACCACCAGCTGTATAGAGGAGTAGAGATGAGGAAGAAAGGGGGTTCTCCCTCTCCCTCTGTATCATGGTCAAAGGTGATTCTGAGTCTCTCTCCCTTCTCTTTCTTTATCCAAGGTATGCCCCTGTCCTTATGGCTTTTGCTTTTTTCCCTTCACATTCTATTTAATTTTCTACAAAAAATCTAATTTTCAATGTTTCAACTGCTTAAATTTGAAGTTATTTTTAGAAGATTGAATTCCTTCTTTGACATTATGGTTTTGGCAATTTTGGGGATTTTGCATTAAAAAAATCCACTTAATTATTATTTTCACCTCTCCTCCAATTGCTTGCCCTTGGAGAAGAGGGTTCATCTGGGGTATCATTTATTTTCTATAAAAAAATCCGAATGTTAACTCAATTTCGGCCACTCAGTTTCACGTTCCTTTGCTCTCATCCACCATGGATCACCGATTGCACAGCTTTTAAAACACTCCGAACTCCATCATTCGTCTACCAGCATAGATCTGAAAGAAGCAATGGATGATCTAATGATGGACTCTCATGAAGGAAGATGAATCCTCTTCTGCATGAAAGATACAAACTCGATCATGAGGCTTTAGGAACAGGCAGTGCAGGGGCTGGTGGCTTTATTCTCTCGGAAGCTGCCACCTTTTGCTCTTCTCCCAAGCTGGGGATTCTTATTCCTCTGTATTCTCTCTCTCTCTGATGCGGGACAATCCTAAAGGAGAGAGAAAAAGAAAATCAATCCTAATGATCAAGCTCTCTTCTGTTCATCAACAACAAATCACGTCCGGTCAGGGGCTCATTATTCTCAGGATAGACAGTATAGTTGCCTATACTCTGCTCAAGAAGCGTGATTGATTGATACGAGACTAAAGCGAGATCAATCTAAATGATACAGACGAATGCCATTCGAGAGATCAGTAAACAACTAGCAATAGAGAATTTCATAAACAGATAGCAGAAATTAAACATGCTCACGAGTAAATGCAAAAAGAAATATGAATGGAACGAGAGAAAATAAAATATTAAATCCGTGAGAAAAATCCAAGAAGATGATAAGAATCCGGATCGTGGTAGTTAAGAAATTACTCTGATTAGGGCTCTTAATCTTTTAACCAAACAGATCCATCGATAAAGAACTAGGTCTTTACCAACATCGGATTAAAAAAAAAATCAAAGATCAACTGTTAAGGAACGAAGGTCTTTGACAGCATATGATCTGTAGAATAAGAAAGCACTCCCTCTCAGCACGATAGATGAAAATTCTGGAGGAGACAGATCTTCTCTTGGCAGAATAGGCTTGCGTGGGTAGATGGAGTCGAATCAGAGTCGCAGGAACACTGGATCTTAAGTAGAAGTAGGATAGAAAGTGGACCTCACACCCTCCCCTTGTGGGGCGATTTTGGGTCTCACACCCTCTTCCTCTCGGAGCGATTAACACAAGTATTTGTGGAGTTTGTAAAATTATTCATTGTCCTTTTCATGAAAGATACAAGGATTTATATAGGACTCTAAGGGTTCTGTTTCTTTAGGAATCTCTTACCTTTTACAAGGAAGAAATCAGTCCTCCACAAAAAAGTAAAGCATTATATGTGATAAAATAATCTACCATGGAAAAGAAATCAGCTCTCAACAAAATAAGTAAGTAGCCAAGAACTCTTAAGAAATTCTAGGGAAGAAATGGAACTCCATGTGGGTGCTTGATGTTTGACACAACTAGGCATGAGTACGGCACACGCTGGCATGCATATTTCTTTTCTTGGCATGTGGAGAGTGGTGGCTCCAAAGGTGACGTGGACAAATCCAAGTATGGTCCTATAGACCCAAAGCTAAATGCATTAAAAATTTATTGACTGAAAATAAATAACTGAAGTAGAATCAATCTAATGAGGCTTCTTCGATCCAAATCGAATTTAAATCATGTTGCCTATTTTTGATGGCTCTGGTGTCCGCACTACTCTCTCTCTCTCTATATATATATGTATATATATATATATATGTCTGTGTGCGTGCGTGCGTGCGCATGTGTGCATCTTGTGAAGAGGCAGTGATGAGGAACCAAGATCTTTGTGTGATATAGAGTAGAGCTCATTCTTTCTTACTACGATGTTATGGCCCTGTAGCAACTCTTTCTTTGCAATGGTGGTGGGACAGCTTGGAAGGTCTGATGCTCTGTGGGCAACCGCTACAGCCACCAGCCGTTTGGAAGAGTGCAGATATGAGGAAGAAGGTGGGATCTCCTTCTCTCTCTGTGCCATAATGATGGATCAAAGGCAACTCTGAGCCTCACTCCCTCCCTCTTTCTTTATCCAAGATATGTCCCTGCTCTTTTGCCCATTTTCCTTCCCATCTATTCAATTTTCTATGAAATTTTTAGTCTCATATATTTGCAGCTCAGGTGATATGCAACTGCTGGATCATATGCTGATTATTCCTGTAGCCTTTGCTGCCTGTATGTACGAGCCATTTCTCTTTTTCATCTTAGTTGTGAGATTCCTGCAGACCAGGCAAGGTCGTTCAAGACATACTGACCAAGGTTTGCTATGTAGTTACCATGATGAGGTCTTCCTCCATGGTCCATCAGCCTTTCCTCACCTCAGCCTCTTGTTTGCCATTTTATCCTTTTGTTTACTTTTGTTTATGGTGTTAGTATCTTTCTGATGGAAGAGAATTCTTCTGATCCATCCATTTAGTTTCTTCCCCAAACCCCACAAAATTTCATGTTTCCACCAAGATTAAGCTCTCAAAACTTTAAGGGACCAACTCACACCACCACAACTTGCACAAAATCCCATATGCTTGAGAAAAAACCCAAACCGGAACGGCCCCTCCGATCTCCCTCGGGTGCTCTCCTTCCCAGATCTCCAAAAAAGAGAATGAAATGAAAGGAAAAAGAACTGAAAAGAAAAAAAAATGATCAATCTATGTGGGAAAAGGTCTTACCTTTCAATTTTTTCCGTCTTTCCTATGTTTTCCCCCGGCTTTTCCTGTTTTTTCCATCTTCAGGAATCTGAATCTGGCGGGAGGCTTGGAGCAGCTGAATAAGGGAAGCTTAGACTATGGCTAGGGTTTTGTGTTGGGTATTTATATATAAGAGTTTAAAGGGTATATATATATTTTCTGTTTTTAGAGGCTGTGATGAGTTGCGATTGTATCTTATGCTTCAGATGCTGAAATTCTGTGCTGTTGCTGGACAATATTTGTCCCAAAGCACTCTCTCTCTCTCTCTCACACACACACACTCACACACACACAGTTAATCTTTCTCCTCTGATACCTAATAATATCTGCCATCCGGTAGGTGCACTTTTTTAAATTAGTCATGCATCTCAAATGCCAACCGGTTTGCCTTATTTGAACAGGTTTCGCCAACTTGGATGGCCTGCTATTGTGCAAGCAACCATTGCTGCCTGTAAGCAACCTCATCCAATGTCTGATAAATGCGCAAAACTGAGCCTCCCTTTTTTCCAACTTAACTACTGTTCTGTCGTTCGTTTTTTTTTTTTAATAAATAAAAGATATTATCAGCCTTTTAAAGAAGAGGAAGAGTTGACGTAACTTGGATAAATATGACGAAGGACATGGAGTAACCTGGAATAGCATCAGAGGTAGCCCTAAATAAGAATAATTGGTGAATGAGGATTAATAAAACCAACCTCAAATATACAGAAAAAACTAAAGCTCTAGTGCCCACAGCAGCAATCCCAAACATGGTCTAAATATTTATGATAAGTACTATCAACTTGTTTTTTTCTTCTTGGTTCTCTCTAGATTTTATTCTTTGGTTAACTAGGCCCTTTCTCGAGGGGTTGCATTGTCACTATTCTTCCCCCGCTTCCATATATTCCATATGTATTGCTCAATGGATCTTAAGATTGTGAAACTTGATAGATGTTAAGATATGAAGCTATATGTGTGCTTCTTGGCTTGCTTTATGCAGGTAACTGCAAGATACAAAATTTCTATAATATTATACTATTATATTATAATATTATACTATTTAAAATAAATAATTTGTAAATTAAGAATTAATAATAATAGTTCCGGATATCATAAAGAGTTAAAAAAAATTGAAAGCACTATACATATCTTTTATCGTCATTTCTCATACTAAAAAAGTACTTTGCCGGTATGGTTAACAAAAAGATGTTAAAGTTCTATGGCACTTTAGAAATGTAGTTACCAAACAGCAAAGAGCTTTTTGTTAAAAAATCCGAATGTTAACTCAGTTTCACCTTCCTTTGCTCTCATCCACCATGGATCACCTGTTGCACAGCTTTTAAAGCACTCCAAACTCCGTCATTCATCTGCCTGCATAGATCTGAAAGAAAGCAATGGATGGTCCGATGATGGACTCTCATGAAGGAAGATGAATCCTTCTTTCGTGTGAAAGATACAAACTTGATCCTGAAGCTTTGGGAAGAGGCAGTGCAGGGGCTGGTGGCTTTATTCTCTCTGAAGCTGCCCCCTTTTGCTCCTCTCCCAAGCTGTGGATTCTTATTCCTCTGCATTCTCTCTCTCTCTCTCTCTCTCTCTCTCTCTATATATATATATATATATATATATATATATATATATATATATATATATATATATGTACACACACACATGCGCACACACACACACACACATGCACACGTATGTCTGTGTGTGTGCGTGCATGCCTCTTTTGAAGAGGCAGTGATGAGGAACCAATATCTTTGTGTGATATGGAGTAGAGCTCATTCTTTCTTGGTATGATATTTGGGCCCTGTAGCAACTCTTTCTTTGCAATGGTGGTGGGGCAGCTTGGAAGGTCTGATTCTCTGCAGGCAACCGCTGCAGCCACCAGCTGTTTAGAAGAGTGCAGAGATGAGGAAGAAAGTCGGATCTCCTCCCTCTTTGCCATAGTGACGGATCAAAGGCAACTCTGAGCCTCACTCCCTCCCTTCTCTTTCTTTATCTGAGGTATGTCCCTGCTCTTTTGCTCAATTTCCTTCCCATTCTATTTAATTTTCTACAAAATTTTAATCTCATATATTTGCATCTCAGGTGATATGCAACTGCTGGATCATATGCTGATTATTCCTGCAGCCTTTGCTACCTGTATGTTCGAGTTTTCCTCTGTTTTCCCCGGTTTTTCTCTGTTTTTTTTTCTTCCTCAGGAGTTTAATTGGGTGGGAGGCTTGGAGCAGCCGAACAGGGAAGCTCACACACACACACACACACACACACTTATATATAAAAGAGTTTAAAGGGTATAAATATATTTTCTGTTTTTAGAGGCTGTGATGAGTTGCACTCTTATCTCATGCTTCAGATGCTGAAATTTTGTGTTGCTGCCGGACAGTATTTGTCCCAAAGCATTATAGCAATGTAATTGCTATTTTTTAAACCAGCTCTCTCTCTCTCTCTCTCTCTCGCACGCACGCACGCATATTTAATCTTTCTCCTCTGATACCTAATAATACCTACCATCCAGGCATAGGTGAAGTTCCTTTTTAAATTAGTCATGTATCTCAAATGCCAACCAGTTTGCCTTATTTGAACAGGTTTAGGCAACTTGGATGGCCTGCTACGTGCAGGCAACCGTTGCTGCCTGTAAGCAATCCTATCCAATGTCTGACAAATGCACAAAACTGAGCCTCCTTTTTTTTCAACTTAACTATTGTTTTGTTGTTGCTTTATTTTTTTCTTTAAAGAAATGGTATTTTCTGGCTTTTAAAGAAGAGGAAGAGCTAACATAACATGGATGAATATGATGAAGGACATGGAGTAACTTTGGAATAGCATCAGAGGTAGCCCTAAATAAGAATAATTGGTGAATAAGGATTAATAAAACCGACCCCAAATTATGGAAAAAGGCTAAATGGCTATGATAAGTACTATCAACTTGTTCATTTCTTCTTGGTTTTCTCTAGATTCTATTCTTTGGTTAACCAAGCCTTGTCTTCAAGGAGTTGCATCGTTGCTATTCTTCCTCCACTTCCATATATTCCATTCGTATTACTTGATAGATCTTAAGATTGTGATTCTTGATAGATGTTCAGACATGAAGCTTTATACGTGCTTCTGGGCTTGCTTTATGCTGGTAATTGCAAGGTGCAAAAATTCTATAATATTATACTATCATATTAGAATATTATACCATTCAAAATAAACAGTTTATAAATTAAGAATTAATAATAATAGTTCTTGATATTATAAAGAGTTAAAAAATTGAAAGCGCAATGCAATATCTTTTATTGTCATTTCTCATACAAAGATTACTTTTTTAGTTTGGTTACCAAGTAGATGTTAATGTTCCATGACACTTTAGAAATGTAGTCATCAAACAGCGAACTGCTTTTTGTTAAAAGCTCTACTAGCAAAAACTCTACTTCGAAAAGCTCTACAAATATAAGTTCTACTACCAACAACAATTCTGTGTTGGGCCTAAGTATGAGGCTTCAGGAAGGGGCAGTGGAAGGGCTCATGGCTTTATTCTCACAGAAGCCACCCCCTTTTGCTCCTCTACCAAGCCAATGATTCGGATTCCTCCCTATTCTCTCAGTGCGTGTTTGTGTGTGAGTGTTTTGAAGAGGTGGTGATAGGGGTGGAAGTGGTATGGATAATATCTGTCTGGATTTGTTTTAGTCGGATCCGTATCTGTATCCATATCTGTCAAAGAAAAATGGATATGGATAAACAACTATCTGATCCGTATCCGCATATCCGAATCCACTTGTAATCCTATATAATTTTATACAGCATTTATTAATTTTTTTAAAAAATATACAGCCATATAAACATGCTATTAACTTGATTTATCATCTATTTAGTAATATCTTTGATTCTGTAGTAATAAGTTTAATTATCCAATTTCTATCTGTAATTATATCCATACTTCCGATGTTCGAATTGTATCCGAATATGTTTAAAAGAAATATGGATATGAAATTTTGCATCCGAATAATATCCATATTCGCATTTGTATTCATTAGATAAAACAAATATGTATATGGATATGCTGGTACCCGATCCATATTTGATCTGGTTTTAGCCCTAGGTGGTGATGAGGAACTAAGATCTTTGTGTGATATGGTATAGAGCTCATTCTTTCTTGCTATGATGGTTGGCCCAATAGCATTACTCCTTATTGGCAACATTGGTGGGGCGGCTAGGAAGGCCTGATGCTATGCAAGCAACCGCTGTAGCTACCAGCTATATAGAAGAGTGCAGAGGCGAGGAAGAAAGGGGGTTCTCCCTCTCCCTCTATGTCATAATGGTAGATCAAAGGCGATTCTGAGTCTGTCTCCCTTCTCTTTCTTTATCCAAGGTATATCATTGTCCTTTCAGCTTTTGCTCATTTTCCTTCCCATTCTAGTTTATTTTCTACAAAAAATTTAATTTTCAATCTTGCAACCCCTTAAATTTGAAGTGATTTTTAGAAGATCGAATACCTATTTTTATACAAGGGTTTTGGCAATTTAGGGATTTTGCATAAAGGAATCCACTTAATTATTATTTTCACCTTTTCTCCAAGGGTTGCCAATGGAGAAAAGGGTTCAAATCCTGGGTATCATTTATTTTCTATAAAAAAATCCGAATGTTAACTCAATTTCACCTTCCTTCGCTCCCATCCTCCATGGATCACCCATTGCACAGTTTTTAAAATACTTCGAACTCCTTCATTCATCTGCCTACATAGATCTCAAAGAAAGCAATGGATGATCCAATGAGGGACTCCATGAAGAAGATGAACCCTTCTTTCACATGAAAGATACAACCTCAATCCTGAGGTTGCATTTGGTAGCTGCCAATCTATCCAGATTGCTGGCAATTTAAAGTTGGCCCATCGGATTATTGTGTTTGGTATGCTTTTTAGATGGCAATCCAGATTGTCTTAACAATCTACATTGCCTCTCGAGAGGCAATCTAGATAGTCTTAGGGAGGGGTGGCTATCCAGATTACTACTTCTTTGGCAATGTTGTAAAAAAATTTTGGGACAAAATTATCCTTAAAAAAATTCACATAAAACCCTTGGATCCTCTGCCCTCGTCCCGTCCCCCCCCTTCATGGCTTTGTGCTCATCCCCACCACTCCCCCGTGTGATGTATCCCGACGTGCACTCCTCCGTCAGCCCATAGCACTCGCGCACTGCTGCTTCCACCACCTCCATCTTCTCTTCCCCCTCATTGCTCATCACTATCTTTGGCATCCTTTCTAATCCCAAATCCAAAAAAGAAATTTGAGGTTTGGGCCGATGGATGAGAGATCCAACTCAGTGTTGTAACCTATCAATGATCAATTTCTTTCTGATTGATGAAAGTACTTATTCATCAATTAAAAAAAAAAAGATAGAAGAGGACCAAAACAAAATTATTGGGCATATTATGGGAATTTTATTTCATATTACCGGTAATCAGATTGGCATACCAAATATATCAATCAAGATTTTCAGTAATTTTATTGCAACATTACCTGCGTAGATCAAACATAATAATCAACATTACTGATAATTTAATGGTGGTAATCTATCTTGAAGGCAATCCACATTATCTTCCAAGATTGCCTGATGATGCACCAAACGCAACCTAAGGCTTTAGGATGAGGCGGTGCAATGGCTGGTGGCTTTATTCTGATAGAAGCTGCCTTCTTCTGCTCCTCTCCCAAGCTGATGATTCCTAATCCTCTACACTTATTCTCTCTCTCTCTCTCTCTCTCTCTCTGCGCGCGCGCGCGCATGTGTGTGTACATGCATGCTTTTTTAAGAGGCAATGATGAGGAACTGAGATCTTTGTATGATATGGTGTAGAGCTCATTCTTTCTTGCTATGATGTTTGGGCCCTGTAGCATCTCTTTCTTGGCAATGGTGGCTGGGCAGCTTGGAAGGTCTGATGCTCCACAGGCAACCACTGCAGCCTCCAGCTGTATAGAAGAGTGCAGAGATGAGGAAGCAACTCGGATCTCCTCGCCCTATGCCATAATGGCGGATCAAAGGCAACTCTGAGCCTCACTCCCTCCCTTCTCTTTCTTTGTTTAAGATATGTCCCTGCTCTTTTGCTCATTTTCCTTCCCATTCTATTTAATTTTCTACAAAATTTTTAATCTCATATATTTGCAGCTCAGTTGATATGCAACTGCTGCATCATATGCTGATTATTCCTGCAGCCTTTGCTGCCTGTTTGTATGAGTCATTTCTCTTTTTCATCTTGGTGGTGAGATTCCAGCAGACCAGGCAAGGTCGTTCAAGACATACTGACCAAGGTTTGCTATGTATTTATCATGATGAAGTCTTCCTCCATGGTCAATCGGCCTTTCCTCACCTCAGCCTCTTGGCTGCCATTTATCCTTTTGTTCATGGTGTTTGTTATTTCTTTCCCCATGGAAGAGAATTCTTCTGATTCATCCATTTAGTCTCTTCCCCAAACCCCACAAAATTTCATGCTTCTACCAAGATTAAGCTCACAAGACCTCAAGGGACCAACTCACACCAGCATACTCGCACAAAATCCCATATGCTTGAGAAAAAACCCCAACTGGAACCTAAGAAACCTAAGAAATCCCTCAGGTGCTCTTCTTCCCCACAGATCTCCGAAAAAGAGAATGAAATGAAAAAAAAAAAAGAAAAACGGAAAAGAAAAAAAATGATTAATCTATGTGGAAAAGATCTTATCTTTCAAAATTTTCTGTCTTTCCTTTGTTTTCATCGATTTTTCCTCTGTTTTCCCCCGGTTTTTCCTCTTTTTTTTTTTTTTCCCTCCTCATGAGTCTCAATTGGGTGGGAGGCTTGGAGCAGCCAAACTGGGAAGCTTAGACGGTGGCTGTGGTTTTGTGTTGGGTATTTATATATAAGAGTTTAAAGGGTATAAATATATTTTCTGTTTTTAGAGGCTGTGATGAGTTGCGCTTGTATCTCATGCTTCAGATGCAGAAATTCTTTGCTGCTGCTGGGCAATATTTGGCCAAAAGCAATGTAGAGATATCATCGCTATATTTTAAACATGCTCTCTCTCTCTCTCTCTCTCTCTGAGGTACACATACACACACATAATTAATCTTTCTCCTCCAATACCTGGTTATACCTTCCATCGAGGCATACGTGAAGTAATTTTTTAGTTTAGTCAGGCATCTCAAAAGCCAACTAGTTTCTTATTGAACAGGTTTGCCTGTAAGCAACCTCATGCATTGTCTGATAAAAGCACAGAACTGAGCCTCCCTTCTTTTCAACTTGACTATTGTTTTGTCATTATCTTTTTTTTTTTTTAAAGTACTATCAGTCTTTTAAAGAAGAGGAAGAGCTAACTTAACTATAGTATGTCCTAAGTAATGCTAGGTATTTTCACCTTATGTTTTAAGGAGTATATACTTCAATTTACATTTAGTTATATATCCAATTTGTTGATATCTGTGGGCAATTATTGCAAACCTGTGTAGACTCTTGCTTTCATAATTTTTCCACCCAGTATCATGCATATGGCTTCTAGAAATTCATATTGGTGGTCTATATGATCGTCTGTTCCTAGTTGACAATAGAAATTCCATGCTATAACTGTTGGATCTTACTGTCTGATTTTTGTCCATTATATGAACTGCAATTATAAAGCCTTCCACCTAAGCACCATATGAAACCTGTTGGAGCCCAGTTATTTTAATTTTGCAAACACTGAATGTTTTCTTAGTGAGCTGGATTTTTTTAGATCAACTATTTGGCTGATTTTATACTTCATCCAAGCGACACTTTGGAGAGTTTTTTTTTTTTAAAAATTGATATAATTTGATTGGTTGTAACTTGATTCTTGAAATCTTGAAAGTAGCCTATATTACTCCAAAGAAGGGAAAACATGCTTATAAAAAATACGCAATGGTCAGAAACTAGTAATATGAGCTCAATGCTTGGATGTGCATCATTGAGACTACTTTTTTCAACAGTTGTTTGGACTCCACAGTCAACTTAGTTGATGGACAGCATTGTAGCGCACAAACAATTTTGTTGCTGAATGTTCCAAGAATGTCCATTTCATCCAAGGGCTTTTTTAGATATTTTTGGATGATGATTACAGGTTGAAAGCTGAAAAATGTGCAATAGCTCTAGGCTTTAAAAAATATGCAAATTTTGCTATTTAAATTTTCTGACTTTGCAATTTGTTGAATGCTTTTTTTTTTTTTTTTTTTTGAGAAATAGTCGAAATAAAATTACTTTCAATTTGACATTAAGAAGAAATTATTCAGGGTACTACATACGAAATACTAATGTCTTTGAAAACAGCCTATGTACACTGGAGGCTTATTCATATGACACTGGTAAAAAGAGTCTGTGCCTGATTTAAATACCAAACAAGTATGCTGTAATCTACCAAACAATTTATGACATCTCGTTGATGCATATTACTTGGCCCGTTCAGTGTTGTAGCCATTGTATGCATTTCTTTCTTTTCCTTCGACTATAATGTGTGTAAATTTTGTTTTCATCAGCATATGTATAGTTGTTGGATTTGATTTGATAATTAATTTATGATGCAATCAGTTCAGCTGTCCTTCCAGAACAGTGGTTACTCGAGCCTGTGTGTTGGTTCAAAAGATGTTGAAGTCCTGTATAGATTACGACTCATCTAATAAAATCCTATTCAGCTTACCCATTAACATATTAGAATATGATGAAGTTGAAGTCACTGTGCTGCTTTTCCAATGAAATATGCTGTTCATTGCTGCTAAAAAGAATTATCAACTACAAGTTGTGCATACCATAAGCTATTGATCAGTTAAGGATTACATGTTTTGTGGTTCTAGTGCCATGCGTTCTTTACAAATTTACAAAGTTCACCTTCAATGTTTTTTTCCTTAATATCTTCGTTATGACATTCCAATGTAAACACGAATTATTTTATCATGTTAATTATTTATTTCTCTTCAATTGCAGAGATCTGAATTCCTATTAGTCATATCTTAGTTGAGAAGATCATTATTAGTCATATCATTTTAATTAATTTACTGCTTGACAAATTTTCAGGTATCCGTTGTCCAATTGATCCACCAATTGGGCGTGGTCCAGGCAATAATTTCTCGAATTGGTGAAATACAAGGGGTAACGTGGCGTGTTATTCACCATGGGATTTGGCGCGGTCCAATTGCACCTGGTGCATGCAATACGGAGGCATGTTGGTAGAACGGTTCTAACCAATAATTTCTAACAGAGGGCAGATGGGATTGGGAAGTATTGGCGGAAGGGCCGGTGGCTTTATTCTCGCAGAAGCTGCCCCCTTCTGCTCCTCTCCCTAGCAGATGATCCTTAATCCTCACCATTCTCTCTCTCTCTCTCTCTCTCTCTCTCTCTCTCTCTCTTTCTTTCTGTGTATATATGTGGATCAATCGGCTACCACGATGCGCTCCATGTCAGTTTTGCTGCACTGCATGTGGTGCACAAAGAATTTCTCAATAATTTCTAACAGAGGGCAGACGGGGTTGGGAAGTATGAGGCTTCGAGAAGTGGTGGTGGAAGGGCTGGTGGCTTTATTCTTGCAGAGCCGCCCCCTTCTGCTCCTCTTTCTTGCACTCTTTCTTGGCAATGGAGGTGGGGCAACGTGGAAGGTCTGATGCTCTGCAGGCAATTGCCGCAGCCTCCAGCCGTAGAGAAGAGTGCAGAGATGAGGAAGAAACTGGGATTTCCCTTCCTCAGGAGTCTCATTCGGGTGGGAGGCTTGGAGCTGCAGAACAGGGAAGCTTAGATGATGGCTGTGGTTTTGTGTTGGGTATTTATATATAAGAGTTTAAAGTGTATAAATATATTTTCTTGTTTTAGAGGCTGTGATGAGCTGCGCATGTATCTCATGCTTCAGATACTGAAATTCTTTGCTGCTGATGGGCAATATTTGTCCAAAAGCAGTATAGCGATATCAATCGCTGTATTTTAAACATGCTCTCTCTCTCTCTCTCTCACATGCATACGCACGCACGCACACGTACGCACGCACACATTTAATCTCTCTCCTCCGAGGCATAGGTGAAATACATTTTAAAATTAGTTTGTGCATCTCAAATGCCAACTAGTTTGCCTTAGTTGAACAGGTTTGCCAACTTGGATGGCCTGCTATTGTGCAGGCAACCGTTGCCGCTTGTAAGCAACCTCATCCATTGTCTGATAAATGCGCAAAACTGAGCCTCCCCTTTATCAACTTAGGGTGTGTTTGGTTACACTTTTTGATATTTAAAAAATATTTTTTATTTTTTTTTATTTTTACTATTGAGTAAAAGCAAAAAAACAAAAAATATGTTTGGTAGCTATGTTGCTATAAAGTAAAAAGCAATATTTGGGGATGGCAGATTAAGAGCTCGATGAGGGAGAACGGTTTGAGAAGGGAGGGAGAAGGGGATGGGGAGGTAAAGAGCTCGATAAGGGAGAAGAGTTCGGGCTCTTTATTTTTTGATTTGGTGTTTTAAATGTTGTGGTGAAGCAAAAAAAAATGCAGAAAAGCAATTTTTGGAAAGCAAAAATTTTTTGCTTTATATATAAAGCAATTATTTTGATTATTTTGATTTTTGTTTTTCATGGTGTTATCAAATATTTCTTTTTGATTTTTATTTTTTAAAAATTAAAAAGCAAAAAAAGTATTTTTTTAATATCTAACCAGACGCACCCTTAATTATTGTTTTGTTGTTATTATTATTATTTTTAAAAGTACTATCAGTCTTTTAAATAAGCTGAAGAGCTAACTTAACTATAGTATGTCCCAAGTAAAGCTGGGTATTTTCCCCCTATGTTTGTGGGAGTATATACTTCAATTTACATTTAGTTATATATCCAATTTGTTGATATCTGTGAGCAATTATTGCAAATCTGTGTAGACTCTGCTTTCATAATTTTTCCACCCAGCATCATGCATATGCATTCTAGAAATTCATACTGCTGGTCTATATGATCTTGTCTGTTCCTGGTTGACAATAGAAATTCCACGCTATAACTGTTGGATCTTACTGTCTGATTTTTGTCCATCATATGAACTGCAATTATAAAGCCTTCCATCCAAGCACCATATTAAACCTGTCGGAGCCCAGTTATTTTAATTTTGCAAACACTGAATGTTTTCTTAGCGAGCTGGATTTTTCTAGGCCAACTATTTGGCTGATTTTATAGTTCATACAAGCAATAGTTTGGGGAGACTCTTTTTTTTTAAAAAACAAAATTGATAGAATGTGATTGGTTGCAATTTGATTCTTGAAATCTTGAAAGTAGCCTATATTACTACAAAGAAGAAAAAACATCCTTGTAAAAAATACACAATGGCCAGAACCTAGTAATATGAGCTGATCGCATGCATGTGCACCCTTGGGACTATTATTTTTGACAGTTGCTTGGACTCCACAGGCAATTTAGTTTTTTTTGGTAAAAAGATTGTGGCACACAAACAACCTTGTTGCTGAATGTTCCAAGAATGTTCTCCTCATCTCAGGGCTTTTTAGATATTTTTGGATGATGAGTCTAGGTTGAGAGCTGAAACATGTGCAATAGCTCTAGGTTGTAAAAAATATGCAAATTATGCTATTTAAATTGTGTTAGTAATTCATTGAATGCATGTTTGTTTTTTCTGTGAAATAGTTGAAATAAAATTACTTTCAACTAGACATTAAGAAGAAATTATTCAATGTACTGCATATGAATGCGAACGTCTGTGCACGCTGGAGGCTTATTCACATGACACAAGTAAAAAATGTCTGTGCCTGTTTTGAATACCAAACAAGTATGCTGTGATCGACCCAAAAATTTATGACATCTCGTGGATGCATATTACTTTTTCCTTTTAGTATTGTAACCATTGTAGGTACTTCTTTCTTTTCCTCCGAGTATAATGTGTTTAAATTTTGTTTTCTCCAGCATATATTTAGTTGATGGATTTGATTTCATAATTAATTTGACATAATAAGCATAGCTGTCTTTCCAGAACAGTGGTAATTCGAGCTTGTGCTATGTGGGTTCAAACTATGTTGAAAGTCCTGTATGGATTACTGCTCACCTAATAAAACCGGATTCAACTTACCCGTCAACATATTAGAATATGATGAAGCTGAAATCACTATGCTGCTTTTCCAATGAAATGTGCTGTTCGTTGCTGCTAAACAGAATTATCAACTACAAGTTGTGCATAAGCTATTGATTAGTTAAAAATTATAAGTTTTGTGATTCTAGTGTTATGCGCTCTTTACAAATTTACAAACTTCACCTTCAATATTTTTTTCCTTGATATCTTCGTAATGACATTCCAATGCAAACTTGAATTAGTTTATCATGTTAATTTTTTGTTTCTCTTTAATGGCAGAGATGTGAATTACTAGTAGCCATATCTTGGTTGAGAAGATCGTTATTAGTCATACCATTTTAATTAATTTGCGGCTTGACAAAGTTGTAGGTATCTGTTGTCCAATTGATCCATCAATCCTCAGCGTTAGACTTTGCATGCTGGTCAACTCCCCTTTTTTTTTTTTTTCATTGTTTCCGCTGGATGAATCAGCTGGCGGGGAAAATATGGGTTTAAACGTGTATTTTGAAATCTAATATGTTTAGAGTCGATTAGATGGAAAATAAAATGATTAGTGCAAAATAGCTATAAAGCAGCCTCCAACGAGATCGGGAAAATCGCGGAGCATATTATTCGCGGTGGATAACGCGCAACCGGGAATTGATGAAGTACAAGGGTGATGTGGCGTGTTATACACCGTTGGATCTGGCGTGGTACATTGGACGTGGTCCAAGTGATAATTAGACTCATAATGGAGGATCCTTGGGCCTCGTTTGGATTGGAGTGGATCACCGATTGTTACTGTGATGGTTTATTAGATGAGTCCGAGTCCATGTGGTAGGGGAAAGTAGCCCATGCACCAGGTCCAAGTAAACTCGGGCAAATCTGGGAGCATATGCACGGTGGATAGCGCGCAATCGGGAATTGGTGAAATACAAGGGTTTATGTGTTATGCATCTACATGTCCAAGTAAACCCGGGCAAATCTGGGAGCATATGCGCGGTGGATAGCGCGCAATCGAGAATTGATACAAGGGTTTACGTGTTATGCATCGTGGGATTTGACGTTGTCCAATTGCACCTGGTGCATGCAATACGGAGCCAGAGCCATGTTGGTAGAACGGTTTTAATTTCTAGCGGGGGCAGATGGGGTTGGGAAGTATGAGGCTTCGGGAAGAGGCTGGCAGAAGGGCTGGTGGCTTTATTCTCGCAGAAGCCGTCCCCTTCTGTTCCTCTCCTTAGTCGATGATTCCCCGTTCTCTCTCTCTCTTCCCGCGGGGCGCTCCACGTCAGTTTTGCCGTGCACGGTGCACAAAGAATTTCTCATAATTTCTAACAGATGGCAGACGGGGTTGGGAAGTATGAGGATTCGGGAAGAGGCGGTGGAAGGGCCGGTGGCTTTCTGCTCGCAGGAGCCGCCCCCTTCTGCTCCTCTCCATAGCCGACGATTCTTAATCTCCCCCCCTCCCCTCTCTCTCTCTCTCTCTTTCTGTGTGTACGTGTGTGTTTTGTGGAGGCGGTGATGAGGAACCGAGATCTAGATGGTGTAGAGCTTGTTCGTTCTTGCTACGATGGTTGCGCCTTTTAGCTTTCTTGTACTCTTTGTAGTGGGGCAGCAAGGAAGGTCTGATGCTCCGCAGGCAACCACTGCAGCCACCAGCCATAGAGAAGAGTGCAGAGATGTGGAAGAAACTGGGATTTCTCTCTCCCTCTATGCCATAATGATGGATCAGTGACGACTCTGAGCCTCTCTCTCCCTTCTCTTTCTTTATCCGAGACATGTCCCTGTCCTTTTGGCTGTTTTGCTGATTTTTCTTCCCATTCTTTTTAATTTTTAATTTTCGATTCTTTAACCGATTCAATTTGAGGTGATTTTTAGAAGATCATATTAGGGTTTTGGCATTTTTGGGGATTTTGAATAAAAAATCCACTTAATTATTTTTTGCTGGGCTTGCTATTAGAAAAGATGGTTCAAATCCTACGTGTCGGTTATTTTTTTTAAAATAATCATGGACTAGTCTAAGCAAAAAGCGTGAGGAAGGTATATTTTGAAAGAAAATATCAGATTTTCTTTTTCCTTTTTTAAACCGGATTTGTTAAATCAATGTAGAATAAATACGTACCAGAATAAAATATTTAAAAACTCAAAAGGATTTATGTAACATCTGGTCCTTTCCATTTTCATGTTTAGCACTGGGTAATAACCCTGTGATTTTTTCTTGAAAAAATATTTTATTTTATTGGTATGTTAATATCTATTACATATATAATTATTAAAATATTAAAAATATATTTTATATATAATATAGATTATAAGTTATTTATAAATTATTATATATATATTTTTTTAAATTTAGGATTTTCCTTATATATGTATGGACGTATGAATGTGCCAAGAGTTTCAAATTTCAAACAGGGACCATTATTGTTCCTCCCCACCAGAGGGCTCCCAGTCCCAAGTCCCAACAAACTGCATCTATTCACGCCTGTCTCTCCTCTTCACACCATGCACCTCTAAATAATTGTCAAACAAAATGCCAATCTATTTTCTCTCGCTAAAGCCTGACATCTAAATGATGTAGAGCTAAACCATCATTTTTTTCTCCCTCCAAAAGATGGACACCTACTACCACCCCTTGGAACATCTGGTCATCCGCTGTAGTCTGCGTCTCTGCTGAAAATAGATCAGATTTGGCAAAAATTATTCTTCACCACAGTCTTAATCATTAAAGCAATTAACATGCCATTAATTCAAGTAATACAGTCTGAAATAGCTCACAGATCATTAACTAATCTCACAATAACTTTTTTCTGATCTTTCAGTCTCTAAAATATAGTTTTTCTATTGCAAGTTTCCCAATGAATATAGCTTAACCCATGCTTTTCCCTCTTTGTTTAAACTTTGAACTATAATCTTTGTTTAAACTTTGAATTATAATATATTCCTAAATCCCAAGTTAGAAAACTATAATATATTCCCAATGAACTACTCTTCTCCTTCCTCTCTCTTCTCTGTTAGTGAAGAAAAACAGACCCCCCCCCCCCCTCTTCTCTCTCTCTCTCAAGAGTTTCCATTTTCTTCTTCACATTTTTCTCCTTCCTTCGCCAAGCCTTCACCCAACTCTTATCCTCCACCCACGCTCTCACCTGCAAAAGGAGGGCCCTCCACCAGTTTTTCCTCCTAACCTCGTTCTCCGTGTTATGATTTAGTGTATGGTCCTTTCGGATTATAGCGGCTGTTCTTTCAATGTAACGGTGCTGTAATGGGAAATGGATCGTGTTGGATTCAGTTGGATTGGCAGGTTCGGTTTGGAAATTGCCACTATCGGGAGGGGGTTCGGGTTGTATCTTTCGAGTGAAAGAATGATTGATCTTCTTTCGCGACATTAACTGTTGGATCATATCTTGCATAGCTCTCAAAGCACTCCGAACTCTTTACCGTTTGGGAAGAGGCGGTGGAAGGGTCGGTGGCTGTGGTGCGCTCCACATCAGTTTTGCTACGCCGCATGCAGTGCACAAAGAATTTCTCAATAATTTCTAATGGAGGGCAGACGGGGTTGGGAAGCATGAGGCTTCGGGAAGTGGTGGTGGAAGGGCTGGTGGCTTTATTCTCATAGGTGCCGCCCTTTTTTGCTCCTCTTTCTTGCATTTAGGGGTGAGCATGGATTTGTTTGGATCGATTTCATGCTCAAATCTAAATCGAACTTGTCCTAAACGGTTTGGCATTTCTAGAAATCAAATTGGATCAATAGAAGATTGAAATCAAATCAAACATGATTTAAACGGTCTGGTTTGATTTGATTTATTGGTTTATATTATTATTATTATTATTATTATTGTTATTTTGTGAATTATAAAAATTTATTTCATTTTTACATAAAAATATCATCAAAAGAATTTATCAAGTAAAATGATTTAAATAGACATAAGATATTGTTATTCAGCAAAATGAAATTCTTAAATAAATACCATCACTAAGAATTAAGATAAAAATTTCTAACACATTACAAAAAAATAATCTGATAAGTCACTTAGGGTTTAAGGCTGATCAATGCAACACTAAATTGATAAACAACATCATAAATTTAGAATTATTTTCTAATACATTAATACTTCAACATAAACAACATTCTAATCAAAATGATGTCATTTTATTAAAGTCGGTCTGGTTCGATTTGAGAATGATTTTACTTACTAACAAATCTGAATCAATCCAAATCATCTATTTTTTATATATTAAAAATTAACTAAATCAAATCGAATAAAATTATCAACTAAATTAAACCTGCGGTTTGATTCGGTTTCACTGGTTTGATTGGTTCAGGTTTGGTTTTTGCTCAACCCTACTTGCTCTTTTTCTTGGCACTGGAGGTGGGGCAGCAAGGAAGGTTTGATGCTCTGCAGGCAACTGCTGCAGCTGCCAGCTGTAGAGAAGAGTGCAGAGATGAGGAAGAAATTGGGATTTCCCTTGGAGTTTCATTCGGGTGGGAGGCATGGAGCTATCGAACTGGGAAGCTTAGATGATGGCTGTGGTTTTGTGTTGGGTATCTATTATATATATATATAAAAATGGAGCAACCGTGTTAAGGCGTCTCCATTCAACATGTGGCTAAACAGTTGCATGACACATGGCTAAAAAAAAAAAGGCTTGAACGATGGAGAGAGGGTCGAGCCCTCAACTCTCCACTACCACGACTACTCCGGCGACGTCGTTCACGTTCTCGGATCGTGCCCTCACAACTCTCTTGTAGCTGCCACGATGCCACGCAGAAGAGGAGAAAGAAAAGACCTAACGTTGGATTCAGCAAGAAAGGGACGAGTGAAGAAACCTTGAGCCTCACCCCAGGAGCTGGAGAAATTTACAATTTTTTCCTCTAAGTTTCTTCTCCCCTCCCTCCTCTATCCAACGAGCCCTCCAGAGAAAAAAACCATCGCAATGAGTCCGCAATGCACTTTTGTTTGTTTTCATGCTCTCCCTCTCTCCACCCCCTTCTGCTCTCTCTCTCCTATCTCCCCTCTCTCCGCCCCACCCTTGGCCTTTTATTTCTTTTTCATTTTAATTTGAGTTTCGAGCCTGGCAATTGTTGGGCGGAGACGAACCAGGTCCGCACAGGCTAGGGGTGGGACGCCTTTGTTTTATTTTGGGCGGCGGAGCAAATGGGAACCGTTGAATTAGATGTCGCGGATTGATGACGTGGACCATTTGGATGGTAGATGTGGGATTGAGTGCGTTGTGTTTCTTTTGTGAGAGAGAAAGAGAAGTGCATTTGGCTGGTGCCAGCGGGGATTTTTTTTTCTTTCTTTTTTTCTGAGTTGTGGTGGGGGACTTGGGAAAGTAGATAATATCGATGGAGAAAGTGCGATCTCCTCTCCATCGGCAATCGGGGAAGGAAGAAAAGGGAGGAAGGAGATGGGCCTAACGGATTTGGGTTTTGGGTCCAAGTCGATCTGAAATCTGACATAGATCTATTTATTTAAACAAGGAATCTTGCATTTAGGCCCTTGATAAAGGTTATATTCAATTAAGCCCTTTTGACAATTGACTGAACCAGACCATGTTGAGTTAATTTAGTTTAGGGGTGTTTTGCAATTAAACCCTGACAAAGTATTTATTATATAAAGGCCCTTTCTACTGGATCTCCACATTTTTAGCTTTGAACCCAAGGGCAAAAAAAATATTAATTGGGATTGTCCCCATGGGTCTACTATTATAATCATGCATATAAATACAAATACAATATGACTACTGCCTACCTCCTATTATTATTTAACCATCCATTCTTAAATGCATACAAAACGGACACAAACTACTAATCTCAGATATGTATAGATCATCATTGTCTCTTAGTCATTCAGGATGAAATTCTGAGCTACTGGGACTAAGAAGTTATTAACAATTCAACTATCAGAAAATTTGTCTCTACCTTTTCTCTGGAGTAAGTCTTTAATGATGATTGAAAATTCAATAAAATAAAAAATTATATAATAATAAAATATATATTATTTTTATTGATAGATTATGAAGAAAAGAGATATATGTGGGATGCAAATAGGTGGTCATGTTCTGCTTAATGATGAAGATTCTGGAACAATTGATGCTGAAAATGTTGATTCAAGAAATGATTTCTCTGTCAGTAAAAGATAAAAATAATTATGTTATTTTTTGTTATTATGTTATTTAAATATTTTAAGTTTATGTTTTAATTTGAAATATTTGATATCGTCTATAATGTCTTTTATGTTATGTTGAATTTTTAATTTATAAAAAATATTATTTGAAGAAATAAATTCATGCCGTGCATCGCACGGGGTTTTAAGCTAGTTTATATATAAGAGTTTGAAGTGTATAAACATATTTTCTGTTTTAAGAGGCTGTGATGAGTTGCGCTTGTATCTCATGCTTCAGATACTGAAATTCTTTGCTGCTGCTTGGCAATATTTTTCCAAAAGCAGTACAGCAATAAAATCGCTGTATTTTAAACATGCTCTCTCTCTCTCTCTCTCTCTCTCTCTCTCTCTCTCTCTCTCACACACACACACACACATATTTAATCTTTCTCCTCCGAGGCATATGTGAAATACATTTTTAAATTAGTTGTGCATCTCAAGTGCCAACTAGTTTGCCTTAGTTGAACAGGTTTGCCAACTTGGATGGCCTGCTATCGTGCAGGCAACCGTTGCTGCCTGTAAGCAACCTCATCCATTGTCTGATAAATGCGCAAAACTGAGCCTCCCCTTTTTTCAACTTAACTATTGTTTTGTTGTCATTATTATTATTATTATTTTAAAAAGTACTATCAGTCTTTTAAAGAAGAGGAAGAGCTAACTTAACTATAGTATGTCCTAAGTAATGCTAGGTATTTTCCCCTTGTGGGGGCGTTTGGTGATCCAAGTTATGTCCTAAGTAATGCTAGGTATTTTCTCCTTGTGGGGGCATTTGGTGACCCAACTTGGATCACCATGGTGATCTAAGATCACTGGTAATCGAAATCCTGAGGTGATCTAATCTCTAGATATCTAAGATCACTATGTTTGGTTTGCCATAATGCAGTCATTAAAAATCTCTGGGTATGTACAAGTAACTTGTTTGGTATGCTACGGGAATTCAAGATCACCTACTATATAATGATTTGCCCAGTGCACCAGGGGTTAATCCCCTGTTAGTTGTGCTTTGAGACATTTGCATCGATTTGCTGGGTGCACGAAAATTCCCTCTTTATTATTACATGTTCTGTAAATGTCTGATGTCTGTGGGTGCATTTTGTCTGCTGCAAGGTTGGAACAAAGAATTACAAATATGGCTGGATGCGATTCAATGTATTTGATATTCTTTATGGGCTTGTGTGTAGGCCAGTGAATGAGCAAGGCTTGGTCGCTCAAGCTCATCTCGGTTCATATTTGCAGTTCTATTGGAATTGGCAGGGCAGAATTGGATGGTCTGCTGTTTTGCAGGCAACCATTTGTAGTCTTTTTCGTTAGATCTGTTGTTTAGAGGAGTTTTTGCTTCCGAATGCACATTGTCTGGCAACATGGGTGATCTGAGCCTCTTTCTTTTCCTTGTCATCATCTATGCATTTAATGAGCCTGTAGGAAGAGATTAAATTGCTTAGAATTCCTTCAGAAATAATTTAATAACTGAAAAAGGTCACTCAAAATGTTCTTCAACTTGTATGGTGTATTCTCATTGTTCCCTTTGGGTTGGTATCATGAAGTGTTCCATTTAATGAAGTAAAGTGATTGGTGCCAGACAACTGCATAACATTTCTGAGCACTTTTTTGTGGCATTTCTCAAATTCCTGTGGCTATGTTTCTTTTGTTGTTAGCATGTCTAGATTCTTAAGATTAATGCTTTAGTAACTCAGTAATGTGATGTGAAAGTAACTCAGCTGAGTGTTGGGCCATTGCTCTCTTCTGAGTTGGTTTTGTGAACCATGGCACATAATGAAGTAAAAGGTGCTGTTGGTGGGTGTGATGTAAGGCATCCTATAAGATTGCAACTAGTTTGACAGCTGGTCTGGCTTATGCAATATAGAGGTGTTTTGGTCCAAAGGCTAAAGCATTATTCCAACATGGACGTACTGATATCTGATCTGTATTCAATCTGTTTTCAGTACCATCTAAAGCACAGAACCCTTATGCCATGTTGCTTGCACTGCTGGCATGCCTTGTTGCATGAGGGATTGTGCTGTTAACATGGTCTGTTAAATACATGTTTTTTTGTACAAAATGTCAACTCCCTTGCGACATGTGCCATTAGAGAGTTATTTTTCTCCTTCTGTTGTTATGGTTCAGCCTGCATGCATTTTCCCCCTTTTGGCAATATTGTTGGGTGTTGGCATTTTTCTTGTTGATACTGAGGCAATGATGATTTGCCCAAAAGGGATTAACCTTATCAGTTTTATGGTGGGCTATTATTTATGATGCACGGGTGTCGGGTTTGGTTTGGGTCAGGTCTAGCCGGCTCGAGGTCAAAAAAACTCTTTAATGAGTAGAAGAATTCCTGTCAGCATCCTCAGCATTTCATTTTCTTTCTATTACCTTAATGGATTGATATGATGTGCACAATTTGATAATCTGTATTTCCATGTTTGTCATGTCATTTATTCCATGACATTTACACCATTTCTTCTTAACATTGGGCTAGTCATTTCTTGCTACCATCTGAGGTGCATTTGTTGAATGCTAGTTTACCATACTCTAATGGCATGGCATATTTGGATGGTCTGCTTATCAGCAGGCAGCTATTTCAGCCTATCTATAATGTGCTGATTGATGGGCAAATACTGAGCCCCTCTAACCTACCCTGTAAATGTGCATTAAATGAAATTTTTAAAATGTCAGTACCATCTCTCATTACGCATTATTATGTATATTATTATTATTATAGCTTCTATCAGTTTACTTAAGTTGTTCTTTAAAATTTAAAAATGTTGCTAATTTTTGCCTTTTCATGTATCATGTATATTGTAATAGTTTCCATAATTTTACTTATTAAGGTTTGCAAGTTTGTGTAGCCTAGGACACTCTTTAATGACTAGAAGAATTGCCATCATTATCCATGGTGCTTCAATTTTTTTCTACTACCATAATGAGTTGACGTGTTGTACACAATTTGATAATCTGTTTTCATGTGTCCTCATTGTCATTTCTTCTATTTTATAGTATCGAATGATTATGTATTCCCTTCTAGTTTATAAGATGCAGGAATATGCTTCTTTGCACTGACAAGTATTCTGTTTTTGTTGCTTTCTGTTATTTTTTGTCTGGAGGTTGGGTGGTGGGAGAAGCCTACTCTTATCCTTCCAGTAGAATATATGAGTGACAATGCTGCGATGAGTGATGAAACGTGGAGGTAGATTGTGCTACAGCATCAAGGGTACTGCAAAAGCTCAATATTCATCTATGCTAGTCAGTTTGGTAAATTTTGAAACTTGTCTGTTTAATACCAGACTGCTTACCATATTTGTATATTTTTGTCTTTCCATTTTTATCTATGGTTTAAAAAAAAACCAGCCATTCTAGCAGCTTGAGAGTCCTTTTATGTTATACATGCGTGGATATCCAAGTAATGGCCAGTATTTCTATTAAAATGTAATGTCTGATTTGCTGTGGGGTCCATCATTTGGAACAATGGTGTTATTGAAACCTTGTTTTTTGTGAAATGGCTAGGCAAGATTTGGATGGTCTGCTTTTTGCAAGCGACTGGCTGCGGCCAATCCTTTTCATCTGCAATCAGAGGAAATTTCCCTCTTCCTTAGCAGTAGTGATTACCTAAACCCATAACCCCGATGTAATGAGCAGATCTGAGATCCCTTCCTGTTCTCCAATGTTTGAATTGCAGTCAGAACCCTACTTGTATCAGTAAGGGCAGTCTGTTGCAGTATGTTAAAATGCCTGGCTCTTATTATCTTGGACTATCTAAACCGACAAATGACAATTCTGGGATTTTAGCTGAGATATCTCAATCACCTTTTTCACGTGAATAGATGTTTTGATTATTGAATCTCAAAGTCAATGGCAATAAATTGTTGCTAATCTTGGATTTAGCATTTTGGGTGAGATTTCAGAACTGCAATTCTAATATATTGATTGAGATCTCAGATAATCTTGGATGCATCTGAAATTTTCCACCTGCCATGTTGGCTGAGAAAACCTGAGATTGCAGTCAAAGTTTGAAGTTTCGGCGAAACTGATCCAAAACTAATCACAAGTTTTGGGTTTGACCAGTTCCAGCTAGTGTTGTGAGAGGGAAGGGAGGATTCTGCATCATTAAAGCATTTCTCTTGTTTTTCAAATGGCTGGGCAAGCTGGGATGGTCTGCCACTCCATAGAAAACCATTTGCAGCCACTTCTGGTTTAGGTGCAGTGGACCTTAGAGTTCCTTGTTAAAGCTGGCAGATCTGAGCCTTTTTTTCCTCTTTTCACCCCCTATTCACTTTATTCAATTTATGCATTTTGATTTTGGTTAAAACTTTTAAATTTTAATTTTCTTCTCTTCAGTTTCTATCAAATAAAGGATATATTTTTTTCCCGAGAACCCTAAAAATCTCAAGTGATGTAGTGGTGTTGGATAGAGAGAGATGTTTACAGTAAGATCAGCTAGGATTCTGGAAACCAAATTCTCATTTTTTGTATTGGAGTCAGCAGATATTATGGGATTGTTTGCCTGGCAATAGGTGTATGTAGAAACCTTATTGGTCAATTTGGAACATTGTTACTTTCCGAGTTGAGCTTTTTCTTCAGAATTTCAAGCTTGCATGTAGTTTGTGGTTGCAGCTCATCCAAGGGGGTACAAGGGGCTTTGCTGAGGCAAGTTAATGGGTTCTCACATAAAATTCTGCTGCAGAAAAGTGCTGCCCGCCCTTTTACCATCCCAATTTAATGATGTTGACCCTACTTCTTAATGCAATCCCTTTTTTTTCTGTTATTGCTGCTGTTCTGTCTCCTTCTACTTCATGCATTTGTGTTACTGAATTATTCATTGCTCTAGTGAATCTCTAAATTATATTCCACTAGTCAAAACCAAGGTTTGTTATATCAGTGCTAAAGTGCTAGTATTATGCTGGTACAACATTTGGCATACCCAGACTTGGTGCACTCCCATATTCTTAGTTCGGTAGCACTATAGTATCGTTTGTGTGGTATGAGTACATCAAACCTCAGTAAAAACTAATGAAGAATTATTTTCAGTTGTTCATGGGTATCACACTGTTCTATTTTGCTAAGTTTTCATGATTGTTATTTTTTAGTATCTTAAATCGTTTGAGTTTTTTTTTTTTTTTTGCATTTTTTCCAAAATTATGGTTTTCTAAAATATGTGGACGATTGTTAGCTGTTTGATGATGGTTACTGAGATATTTTGAGGAGATAGGATAAGAGAAGAGTCTGGAAGGGGAAGGAAGTTATCACAGAGAATTCATTTGGGGGACTTGAACAAGGGGCTTTCTTTGCTTTCCCCATGTAGAGTGGGGGAGCAAGCTGCTCATCACCAGGCCAAAATTTGGCTCAGCAATGCTCCCAAAATATGGTTTTACAATGCTTGCTTTATTAGTAAATGAGTGGAGCTTAACTGCTTAGCTGTGGCTCACTCGTTTGTGTTTGGTTCAATCAAGGTCGAAGTTCGAATAAATAAATAACTAATAATATTACACTATTTTAGTTATTTATAAATTGGAATGTTCATCTGTTTTTATTTGTTAGAAACTTACTTACATAAGAAGGGATGTATTTAAACTACTATGAGAATGAGATACTTGGAGATTTGCTCAGATTATGTATATGAATTCCCTAGATCCATTAATGTTATTGTTCTTAAACAGCTGTAATTTGCTTTCTGAGCTGGTTTAAGCTTGGCTCAATTATAAAATGAGCCCAAGCATAGTTCAATTACAAATCAAGTGAAGAATGAGTTAGGGCTGGCTTGCATGAGCCGTGGCATGATTATGCCTCTACCATAGATTTGTTACTTTAGTTTCAAATTTGGATGCCTGCGGTTTTGCTTTCAAGTATTTCAGTCTTTTAGTGTCCCTAACTCAATGGTTGATAATGGACCAAGCTCAAACTCTTCTCCTACCCCCCAACCAGATGTTCCTGGGAAACTTGATATTTTAGCCTTTATTTGCCTTGTCTTTTTATGATTAATTCTTCCGCAGTTAGCATTTTCAATTTTGTTCTTTACAATCAAACAAGTTGTTAACACTGTTATGCATCTTCTATACACACTTACATGCAGGCTGGGAATAAAATGCCCAGTCAATGGGGGTCAAAATGCTAAATGGCAGTCAACCCCAATTCCTCTTTTAGTTTTGACTGCCTCATCATTCCTTTTTCTTAGTGCTATCAATGGCTTATGAATAACGACTAGTTTTGGTTCATGGGTTCATCAAAATAGCTTGTTTTGGGCATGCTTGTAGTAAATGCAAGCAAAGAAGAAGAGGAGGAGGAGGAGGTTACGATTAACACTCTCCTTTCTCAGTCTTATGCATGTTTTCTGCAGTGTTATGTGAGGATGATCAGAAAGGAGTGGGGGCAGATTCCTTGATCTGATGGAAACATTCTTATGAGCCACTGGTACCAATTCTGTGGCCTTCACTTTCTCCAATTGCATTGCATGTTCTGGGATATGGTATTACAGTCCAATTTTTCGAGCCTCAGTAACTACCTCATACTGTATCTCACAGTTACGGGTACAGCTTGATACAATATACTATGCCCCCATATTGACACATGGTATGTCTCTGGAGTTGGCACAGCAACCTTAACATGTTCTTAATACGGGGGCTGTTTGACACCTTGCACTGTACCTGTTCGTTGCCTTATCCGAATGATTTTCCTCATACTAGCTGGTATGCTTTGTACTTAAAACCTTGTTGCTGTCTATATTTTTGTGATGCTTTTGGGATAGGTTGGCTGGTCGGGGGGTGGGGGGGGCTTCCCCCTTGTCTAAATCATAACTTGGGTGATTCTGTCTTCAAATGCCTCTTGTTTCCTTTCTTGTGCTTCTTATGGTTTGGTGGTGGTACTGCTGTTATTGTTGTTGCTGCTGCTCTCCCTTTTTACAAGGTTGAGTTCCTTTCGGTTCATGTTCCTGTCTGGTCCTGGCCAGATATCTATCAGATGTGAACCAAGATTTTGATAACACCAATTTTTATCCATTTTGAAACAATTAGTTTCCACTAAAAAGGTGGCAAGGTTTTGATAACACCACGTTCTATCCATGTTGAAACCATTAGTTGGCACTAAAGGAACATAATGGCCCGTATCAATATCTATTATTGTGGAGGAGCTGCTTTATAACCATTGTTGAACTTTTTAGAAATTGATAGGAATTCTTTGTTCTCTCTATGCACGTTTTAAATGGTGTAGAAGCATCTTTCTCACTTCCTATGGCTCTCTCTATGTGGTGTGTGTTTATAGTGAGCAAGATTTTACGTCCCGATGGGACGGGGGGCGTCTTGACCGCCCCATCCTGTTCCTATGAGAAAACGAGACTGGAATGGATTCAGGACTCTGAAATCCATCTAGACGGGAAGAGAAGAAAGAGGAAAGATGAAGAAAAAAAAAGAAATGAAAGAAAAGAAGAAAAATGAAAAAAAGAAAGGAAGGGAGAAGAAAAAGAAAGAAAGAAAAAAGAAGAAGAAGAAGAGGAGGGTAGAGGAAAAGAAAGAAAAAAGTGAGAAAGAAAAGAAAGAAGAAGGAAAGAAAGAAGATATCTATCGAGATGCATGATTGGGACTGCTGCTGAGACAAGACGGGATAGTAGGATGTCTCGTTCCATGGAGAAACCAGGACACCTTCGACGGGATTTAAAGCCTTCGTAGTGAGGCTGTGATGACTATTGCTGAGGTGCATTGTTTGGGTTTTCTATCGGTCATCTGTTATGATATCCACTATTCCATGAGGGATGGACCTAAAGTTTTAGATCAGCCATGTTTGTGTTTCACAATCTTTTGCCTTCCAATTATAACATCCAGACAAGCATGGAGGGTCTGTTCCGCTGGCAACTGTTTGCAAGCGTTTCTTGTTCAGGTACGGAGGGCCATTGCAGTCCCCTTCTGCTTTCTGTTAAATTTTTTGTTAGGATTTAATGTGATCTGTAATTTTCCTTGGACTAATTCTTCTGAATGCTGCCTCATGAGGGAAATTTTCTTCCCTCCTGTGGCTTCAAGAACCATATCATGAAGTGGTAGATTAAAGGATATGAAAACAAGTTGCATTAATTGTGACTAGAATTCTGACACAACCCAGAGCTCATTTACCCATTCTGGTCGCAAGAATTTGGGGATTGGTTGCCTATCTTGTATTCTGGTTAGCATTGTTATACAATAGATCGTAAAGATGTTGGATGAGCTAAATCCATTTTGTATAGGATGCCAACAGTAATTTGCTCATTCTTTTAGCATTATTTTCTGTACAAATATTAGCTGTGGTAACAGCCAGAGGTTCCTAAAGCTCTACATCGGTTATGAGACCTTCCTTTTTTTTCCTTTTTTTTTTTCTTGAGGGGGTGGAGTGGTAGTGGCTAGTTTAGATTTGTGTGGTTCTGAGACACTTCTTTTGTTCTCTTTTCAGTGGCATGCCCCTGTTTTTCTTTTCTTTTCAGTTGTCAGGGCATTGTCTGATTGCAGAAAAGCCCCCTCATTTCGGTTACTTGACATTTCTGTTTCTAGATCTTTTGTCTAGTTTTTATGTATTATATTTTTAAGATTGTACCTTTTTGCTTGTTACTTGGATTCTATGCGAAATCCCCAAAAAAATGAAGGCTATATTTGTGGTGAATTGGAGCAGATTGCATGGAAAGTTAATAGGGCTCTGGAAACCCAAGTGCTCATCATTCTATTCAGGGTGGTAAAAATTTGAAGATTGATTGCGTGATAGGGATGATATGTGGTGACCTGATTTCCTTCAGAGTTTAGGTTATTAGGAGTTTCTTAGCTTTTGTGAGGTAATACTTGCTCTTTTTTCTTGCGAGATGCAAGGAGGACCACCTTCACTGGAGCAAGTTGACAGGTGTCATTCAGAATTTTGTCATTGATGCTGAGCACCTTGTACTCTCCGAATTCATCATGCTAACTTTTCTATTTATTGATGTCCTTTCCCTTTTTCTTCTGCTGCATCAATTTAGATTTCAGTCACAATTTAAAAAAAAAAAAGAAAAAAAGAAAAAATCAAACTGTCAAATAAAAAAATTCTTATTTATTGATGCTGCTTCTTTGCCCAAGTGCTTTTTAAATCTCTGATTCCCATTTTCATTGCTAAGCTGTTCCCTCATCTGTGTGAGCTTCAAGCTCTTATCCACGGGTTGAAAGCATTTTCTTTTTTATTTTACAATTAATTTCTGTTGATCTTGTAGAGGATTGGCCTTTGGCGCGAGCTTGGATGGTTTGAAGGGCTAAATCTGGAAATACTGTTGCATAGCTTTTCAGCTGCCGGTTCTGCTCCATATTGCGTTGCTGGTTGGCTGGTAATTGAAAAAGTGTGCTGAAGGCAAGCTATTCTGTGGCTGGATTATCTGAAACTTAACAGTGTTGAGGCCAATGCATATATATTGGTCCAATGATGTATAAACATGCATATGTGGACCAATGCTATACAAATATGTTCCAGAATACACTTGGTAGACCCTCCCCCTCCAATGGAAGTTTATTACTTGCGATGTCCACGTATGCCTATTAGTGTGGGATGCACATACAAGTTGCATCACGTATGTGAATGTTGTGAGTGAAGGTTTCTATGCTATTAGATCTTTTCCCTTTCCTATATCAGATGATGTGGGATTCTTGGAGGGTATGTTGTTCCATGGGCAATTTGTTGCACTTCTTGGGTGCAGAGGATCATGCAATAGTTGATTAGTTGATTTTCTGATTTCATCATTTATGAGAAATTTAAAGTTCTTTTTTTATGCTTATAGAAAACCAACAGCTCGGCCGATATTAGGTGTCTCATCTTCCCCCTCTTCCTGTTAAAATGGAGAAGTGCAAAGAAATTATTGGACAGATGGTACCATCTATTTTCATGTCTACTGCCAATTTAACTATTTTTCTTCCAGAGTATCGTTATGGAGCTTTGTTTGCCGAGCAGGTTTGCCCCTTTTATTTGCAGTTGACGACTCAAATCTCTGTACCCTTCTTTCTGACTGCTTGCCGTTCCTCTCCTGCACCTGTGTGTGTGTGCATGTCTTTGGAAATTTTTTTTTTTGGGGTGGTTTTTAGTGCGCATTTCTTTCTTTGCCACCTGCTGTCTCTGCAATTTATGGGGGAGTTGATCATTTCCTGTTGCATCTCTAATTTGGCTTTAGATTTGCTGCCGCTGGAGAAAATACACATGGACAGACTCAGATCTGTTTTTGGAGAACGGTCACTCGGAGTCGAGTGGTGGTTGGTATCATAGGTTGTACTCAATGGATTAGGCTTAAGGCAGCATAAAGCTTGGATTCTTTTCAAGACGTCCGAAACTTGGATTCTAGCATTAAGGTTGACCCTGCACATAGACGGAATTCAGGTCCTAAATCACTGGTGGCAATAGAAGACCAAAAAGGGAAAAAACCGCGTACATCCAGCAGGTTGGCGATAGGTAATTTTGCAAGGGAGAGAATGAACGGATTCGTTATTTCTTTTCAAAGGTTATTATGTATTCTTCCGTTTCTTCGGTTTGCTAGAGTTGCTGTCTTTGAAAACTCGGCCCCCACCGATCGGCTCTCAGACAGGTTCGGCTTGTATCTTTCGTGACTTCCATGCTGTAGGACCGCTTGATGGCCACATCAATATCCGTGCTGACTGATGGAAGGAAAGTTTGGAGTACTTTGAAATATGTGTAAGAGGAAGAACATTCTTTTGCGCGAAATTTACAATCCAAACCCCTTCCAGACAGTATATTGAACCATGTTACACGCCATTATCAACTATGGTAAGATTCTGCACAATCTAATTTATTTTCTTTAGAACGATGTTAGATCTGTAAAAGGAAATAGGTATTTTGAAACGTAACGCGTGGGAAACATTGGCTTGCTGAGCCTTTAAAGGGGTACGTATGAAAACCCCTAAATAGTTGGCCAGAAGAAAGTACAAGGGCGCAAGACAAAACCCAAGGACCAAACCCAGGAACAAGAAGGGCAAGTATCAAGTTAAGTCACATCAATTTGCTAATTAATGTGACCACGGTTTATAAGCACCTCGTTCCCCATCTTTTGCGTCCTTTATTGTCAACAGTTGATTACGTATATATCAAGCTTCAAGCTTCTCTTGATGTTACCATACGTCCTGTATCATCACACCAAGACCAATCATCAGGCATACATTTCTAAACATTGCAGACAAACCAAACATATATAATTTTTTCCCATTTGGCTTGAGACCAGCCTTCAACCTTACAACACTTGGTCTTTATTGTTTGACATAAGGAGGGCAAGTGGCTTCAAATGTCAAAGCTCAGTTTTTTAATGATCTATGTACTGTACAACATGCTTCCTCGACGCTCGTAAACATGATGAAAAACTCAAGGGAGACTGTGAAAGTACAGTACATGACGCCCGCATAGAAGTGTTTTTAAAACATCAAGGATAAAGAACAGGAAAACCACATGAAGCCTACTGACAAAACAACCTTAATTTTTTAAAAAAAAAACCTTTTATATGGGAAATATAATTAATGATTTTGGGAATCTCGCACGCTAAATGAGTATCAAACTCACGACTGCTTTTCAAGGTGTTGGAGGATACCCACCGACCGACCGACTAACGGCCCGACCGACCGACTAACGACCCGACCGACCGACTGGCCGACTCCGACCGACTCCGACGGACGACTCCGGCTGGCCGACAGACCGATCGATCGTCGGTCGGGACGACCGACTGACGGATGCCATCACCGGCCATTCAACGGTCCATCGCCGACTGGGAATATATCGGGCGTATCCATCCCGACCGACTGAACCCAGAGGTCTGATGGCCGACTCACATGAAACTCGCCGACTGACGGAGGAACCCGACGCCACTCTGCTGGCCACCGACCTAGGGTCGGCCGACTCCTCCGATCGCCGTACAACCGCCAGACCTTGTCAGCTCTGACAGCGACATGCGGCACGGCTACCTAGGGGCATTGTCCCGCCAAGGGCATTGTCAACCCTGGTGATTTGACAGCCGCACGGTGACATGACATTTTCACGGCGACTCTGACAGTCCACAGTGAGTTGACAGTTCCTCACTTGTCCGCGCCATTAATGACGGTGCCATACCGTGCTCCACTATATAAACCGGGGAAGGCAACAGTGCAAGGGATCGATCCGCTCCGTCCCTCCCGAAAACGCAGGCTCGCTCCTCTCTCTCTCTCTCTCTCAGAGCTCTCTGTCTACATTTCACTGTTGCCCAGTCACCTCTCTGACTTGACCGTCGGAGGGTCCCCGCCGGAGCCGCCTCCGGTCAGTGCGGACTTCCTTTTGCAGGTGCACGCTCCCCGGCGATCGGACGACGAGGCGATTGGCCGCAACAGATTGGCGCGCCAGGTAGGGGACAGCATGACAAAGACAAGAGCTCAACGATCGAGAATCACTGGGTCGGCGAGGCGCTCTTCCCACCGGGAAGAGGCCTCCCCGCCACCACCGGCGGCGGAGCCTAGCTCTCCGCGCCCTGCAGTGACTACGGAGGCGCAGATTGCGGCCATCGTACGGCAGATGACCGTACTGACCGACGCAGTCAAAAGCCTCCAGCAGCAACCGGCGGCCCGACCTATGCCTTCCAGGAGCAGCCACCGACGACCGCACCGATCCCTGTCGCCTCCCTGCGAGCGCCCCCAACAGCGCTCCCACGGAGAGGAGGAGGGACGACCATGGCGCGACGACCGACGGTCCCAGCGGCCCTCCCCTTCCTCGTTGGAATGGGCAAGGAAGGAGAAACGGCCGCGCACACCGTCGGCCTCCCTCTCAGAATCTTCCGGAGACTCCACTCCTGGGGTCTCCCAACATCGACGAGCGGACGACTACGAGCGACGGTTCGAGGAAATCGACCGCCGACTCGCCCAACTGCAGATGGACGGCCAGAAGTCTTCCAACGACGTTGACTTCCAGACCGCCCAACCTCTCTCCCTACTGATCCTCGACGAGCCGATTCCCAGTCGGTTCAAAATGCCGAACGTGGAGCCATACGACGGCTCCACCGACCCAGTCGACCACCTCGAGAGCTATAAAGCTCTCATGACGATCCAAGGGGCAACCGACGCTCTTTTTTGCATCGGCTTCCCCGCCACACTCCGCAAGGCTGCCAGGGCTTGGTACTCCGATCTCCGATCGGGTAGTATCCATTCCTTCGGGCAGCTCGAGCACTCGTTCGTGGCCCACTTCAGCGCCAGCCGAAAGCCGCCGCGAACGTCGGACATCCTTTTCTCCCTCAAGCAGGGGGAAAACGAGACGCTCCGACACTTCGTGGCGCGATTCAATGCGGCCACGCTCGAGGTCCGGGATCTCAACGAAGATATGGCTGTCTCAGCCATGAAGCGGGGCTTGAGGGCATCCCGATTCACTTATTCTCTGGACAAGACCCTCCCCCGGACTTACGCCGAGCTACTGGAGCGCGCATACAAGTATATGCGCGCGGACGAAGGAGCGTCCGACCGACGCTTGGCCGAGCCCAGAGGCCCGAAAGAGAAGCGGAGGAAAGGTCGGGAGCCCGTCGAACCCAGCCGGCCCCCGACCGATAGTCGGGTCTCACCACCCCGACGAATCCAAAAGCCACCCCTGCAACAGACTCCGAGGCCGGTACGCCCCAGGTACGACTCCTACACTCCTCTCTCCGCTCCCCGTGCGCAGATCCTGATGGAGATCGAGGGAGAGGAATACCTGCGACGGCCTCCGCCTCTGAAGGCAAAAGGCCTCGACCGACGGAAGTACTGTCGGTTCCATCGAAGCCACGGCCACGACACCGAGCGGTGCATCCAGTTGAAGGATGAGATTGAAGCTCTCATCCGCCGGGGGTACCTCGGCAAATACCGGAAGGGTCCGCCGACCCAACCAGTTGCCGATCGACGCCCCCAGCCGACTGAAGAGGCGGCGACCAACCAGCCGACCGCCGGAGTCATCAACATGATCTCCAAGCGGCTGGGCCCGGGGACGTCTGCAGGAGGGGAGCCGACGAAAAGGCCACGCCCGGACGACGTAATCACCTTCACAGAAGACGACGTTCGGGGCATCCAAACTCCCCACGACGACGCTGTTGTTGTGTCGGCGACAATAGCTAATTATGATGTAAAACGAATTTTTGTTGATAATGAAAGTTCGACAAATGTTTTGTTTTACTCGACCTTCTCCCGAATGCGACTGTCAACTGACCGACTCAAGAGGGTCCCCATGCCCTTGATCGGCTTTGCCGGAGACGCCGTCACGACAGAAGGAGAAATCACCCTGCCCGTGACGGTCGGCACCGAACCACGGCAAAGCACGGTCTCCCTCACTTTCGCGGTCGTCCAAGTTCTTTCGGCCTACAAGGCCATACTTGGACGACCCGGATTGAACGCCCTCAAGGCGATCGTCTCGATGTACCATCTCCTTGTTCGGTTCCCGACCAAAAACGAAATCGGGGAGATGCGCGGAGATCAACAGCTCACCCGACGATGCTTCCAAATCTCCGCTCAAAGCGACGAATCGAGGGGTTCTCTGACAATCGACAAGCTGGACCAACGGGAGGAGGAAGAACGAGGTTCGCCGGCCGAGCAGCTCGAGGCGATCCCGATAGGAGAAAATCCCGACAGGAAAGTTTGGGTCGGGACTCAATTGCCCGACACCGAACGACGCCGACTGACGGAGCTGCTGACGGCCAATGCCGACATATTTGCTTGGTCGGCAGCAGATATGTCGGGCATCCCTCCAGAAACAATAACTCACCGACTCAACATCGACCCGACGATGAAGCCGGTGAGGCAGAAGAAAAGGTCCTTCGCCCCAGAGAGGCAGAGGGCCATTGACGAAGAAGTGGACAAGCTACTCGAAGCAGGCTTCATCCGAGAGTCCACGTATCCCGATTGGCTCGCCAATGTCGTCGTGGTCAAAAAAGCCAACGAAAAGTGGAGGATCTGCATCGACTATACCGACCTCAACAGAGCCTGCCCAAAAGATAGCTTCCCACTTTCGAAGATCGACCAGCTGGTGGATGCGACGTCCGAATTTCGACTGCTCAGCTTCATGGACGCCTTCGCCGGGTACAACCAGATCCGGATGGCGCCCGAAGACGAGGAGCACACTGCCTTCGTGACCCCGAAGGGCCTCTACTGCTACAGGGTGATGCCCTTCGGATTGAAGAACGCCGGCGCCACCTACCAGCGACTCGTCAATAAGGTCTTCAAAGACCAGATCGGGCGTAACATGGAGGTGTACGTGGACGACATGCTGGTGAAAAGCACGCAGATCCCGGACCATGTTCAGGATCTCGAGGAGACCTTTCGCACCCTTCGACGACACCGAATGAAGCTCAACCCGACCAAATGTGCTTTCGGGGTGATCTCAGGGAAGTTCCTCGGATTCCTCGTTTCACAGAGAGGGATAGAGGCCAACCCTGAGAAAATAAAGGCGATCCTCGGCATGTGTCATCCGAACACCAAGAAGGAGGTCCAACAGCTGAACGGAAGAATCGTCGCTCTTAGCCGATTCATTTCCCGATCAGCTGAAAGGTGCCTCCCGTTCTTCAAGGTTCTGCGTCAAGCGAACGGTTTCTCTTGGTCGGATGAGTGCGAACAGGCCTTCGAAGACCTGAAGAAGTACTTGGCTTCCCCACCGTTGCTCGTAAAGCCGCAGGTCGGGGAGACCTTGTATCTCTACTTGGCCACATCTTCCGAGGCGATCAGTTCGGTGCTCGTTCGGAAAAACGAGTGCCGAACTCATCAGCCCATCTACTACACCAGCAAAGTGCTCCACGACGCCGAAGCCAGATATTCGAAGACGGAAAAGATGATTTTCGTCCTGACCGTCTCCGCGCAACGGCTCCGACCATACTTCCAGGCCCATGCCATAGTGGTGCTCTCCAACCAGCCCCTGAGGGCAATTTTGCACCGACCGGACACATCTGGACGACTCACAAAGTGGGCGATGAAGCTTAGCGAGTTCGACATCCAGTACCGACCAAGGCCTGCCCTGAAGGCCCAGGTCTTGGCCGACTTCATCGCCGAATGCCCGAAGACCGACCAAGGGTCGGGAGCTGAAGACCCGGGACGAGATGCGGTCTCTGAGCCAGACCCGATCTCCACCTGGGTACTCCACATCGACGGAGCCTCGAACGCTCAGGGAAGCGGGGCCGGGCTCCTGCTCACGAATTCGGATGGGGTGGTCACCGAATACGCCCTCCGATTCGACTTCAAGGCCTCCAACAATCAAGCCGAATACGAGGCACTCCTCGCTGGCTTGAGGATGGCGAAGGAGCTGAGCATCGACAGCCTCCGGGCATTCTCCGACTCTCAGCTGATCGTGGGGCAGGTCAAAGGCGAGTTCGAGGCGCGAGATCCGACCATGATCAAGTACCTTCAGAAAGTGAGGGACCTCGTGGCGCGACTCGAGTATTTCGAAATCTCCCACATCCCTAGGTCGGAGAACGCCCGCGCCGATGCACTCTCCAGATTGGCAACGTCGGCCTACGACTCTTTGGGTCGGACGTTCGTGGAGAACCTCCAGCAGCCGAGCATCGATCGGGTCGAAGAAGTGCAACAGTTAACGTCCGAACCAAGTTGGATGGACCCGATCGTCCGGTACCTGACCGACGGGATCAGTCCCGAAGATCCCACGGAGGCCAAGCGACTCCGATGGTCAGCCTCGCAATATGTCATCATGGACGGCCGACTCTACAAAAGGTCGTTCTCCCTTCCCCTGCTTAGGTGTTTGGGACCGACCGACGCCGACTACGCTCTCCGAGAGGTTCACGAAGGAATTTGCGGGAACCACTTGGGGGGCAAGTCCCTAGCCTTCAAGGTCCTGCGACAAGGCTACTACTGGCCTACCATGAAGAGGGATGCGGCAGAGTTGGTCCGGAGGTGCGAGCCGTGCCAAAAGTATGCCAATATTCAGCACCAACCGGCCAGCCAAATCGCTCCCATTGTCGCTCCATGGCCCTTCGCCCAGTGGGGAGTCGACATTCTCGGTCCATTCCCACCAGCGTCGGGCCAGAGGAAGTTCATCGTTGTCGCCATCGACTACTTCACGAAGTGGGTCGAGGCCGAGCCCTTGGCGCAGATCACCGAGCGGAAGATGGAGGACTTTATCCAAAAATCCATCATCTTCAGGTTCGGATTGCCGCACACCATCATCACCGATAACGGACGGCAATTCAACAACCGAGACTTCAGAGACTTCTGCGCCAGGTTCCACATCCGGCACCGATTGACTTCGATCGGGCACCCTCAGTCCAACGGCGAGGTCGAGGTGACCAACCGAACCTTGCTCCACGGACTCAAGACCCGACTAAACGAAGCCAAAGGTCTCTGGGTCGACGAGCTGGGCTCCGTTCTGTGGGCTTACCGAACGACCCCCCGCGTCCCGACCGGAGAGTCGCCGTTCAGTTTGACCTACGGGACAGAGGCCATGATCCCGCTCGAGATTGGCCTGCCATCTTCAAGAGTCGAGCGATACCAAGAGCCGGACAACTCCGAGGGTCGGAGGGCCGACCTAGACCTCCTCCCCGAACTGCGAGACGAGGCTCAAATCCGAATGGCTTCATACCGACAGAGGGTCGCCCGGTACTACAACGCCAAAGTCAGACCAAAGCTCTTCAGGCCTGGTGACTTGGTCCTGAGGAAGGCGGAGGTCTCGAAGCCCTTGGATCAGGGGAAGTTGGCCCCCAATTGGGAAGGACCCTACAAGGTTGTAGACACCTATGGGCCGAGAGCCTATCGGCTGGAGACCCTTGAGGGGAAGCCCCTTCCCCGGACCTGGAACGCCGACAACCTGAAGCTGTATTGCCAGTGAATTTTGTAATTCAGTAGTCGGAATTCAAATTCAGTTTGAAATCTCGAAATCTTAACTCTTCGACTAACGATCGGCGCTCAGCCCCAACGTATCGACGTGGACCTAGCATCCACCTAAAACCGACGACCTCATCATCGGTAACGCATCGGACTCTTGCGAGGACCGACGCATCTACAAGAACGGGAGTTGGCACTCCTTCGACAATCAATGATAAATCGGACCCTTACCAGGACCGATATATCCATATCAACGGGAGTTGCACTCCTTCGACTTTCGGCAACACATCCGCCCTTGACAAAGGCCGATGCATCTGTTGCGACGGGAGTTCATACTCCTACGGTCGAATTTTCGGGCCGAACCATCGGCCAATAGGCCGATCGGGCCCCGACCAAAGAGAGGCTAAAAGCCCACGCGACTGTCGTCGCGACTTCCGACCAGGCTACGACCGGTCGAGGGATATTCAGCTTACCACCGTCTATCGCACGACGCGACCTTAGTCGCATCCACGACTTGCCGACCGACCTACGGCCGGCTGAACGACATTCGGCCTGCTACCGTATGTCGGAAGACACAGAACCCGACGCAAGAGCATGGGGATCCGACTTACTATCGTTCCCCCGACACTGCGCCGGACGACATTCGACCGAACGCGTCTATGGAAGCCCGACTACCGAACCTTTACCAGGTTCGGTCGGCTCCCGACTCAACAAGACGCGCCCGACTAATGAGCTCGACTGCAAGAAGCCGACCCAAAGTCGGAACGCACTCTACTTTCGGGACTGCACAAGTTGCTGAAGTCCTACCGACTTACGTGAGTTAGCGACTTACTTAAGTTAGCAACTCACGTTCGACATCGCAGAACTGTTCGGCATTACAAACAAAAGAGAAAGGAAGAAGTTTCATTCATTACTGAAAGGAAATTACAAAGTCGGGTCGAAGCCCGATTACATGTATTTTTTCAGAAGACAAAAAAGTAAAGGTAGTCGGCAGGGCCCGATCATCCGTCTTAGTCGATCTCTTCGACCGACGGAGGATCGGGGATGATCGGCGTGTCGGCCATAAGCGGTGCTGGATCGGCGGCTGAAGGAGGGGCTTCGGTCGGCGAGGGGATATTGGTCGGCACCTGCTCTGGGACGGCTTCCTCCGCCACGACGACGCCTCCCGATGGCTGGTCGGCCATCTCCTCGGTTCCTTCCTCTTCGGCTCCTTCCTCCTCGGCTAACGGCGGGACGACGCGGCTGACGTCCAGCTCCGGGTACAAGGCATGGACGGCGTCCCGACCGTCCTCGAACCCGACCCGATATGAGGCGAAGCCCGACTCGAGCATCTCCTCCCGGTATTGGTCGGAAGCTCGGAAGTCTTCCACCGCCCGATCGGCCGACTCTTTCGCCGACCTTGCCTCGTCCTCCGCATGGGCGAGCGACTCCCTCGCCGACTCCGCCTCAACCTTCGCCATTTCGGCGTCGATCTGGGCGATGGATAGCTCCTCTTCGGCTTCGGCGAGCTTCTCCAGGCTGACCCGAAGTTGCTCGCGTTCCCCTTGGAGTTCGGCGGTGGCGCCGTCCCGTTCGCGTCGAAGACGACGCACGGCCCGACCCTTATGTTTGGCCTCCTTCTTGGCCGACCGAAGTTCAGACCCGAGCCGGGAGACCTCGTCAACTAACTTGGCCTCCCGGTCGGCCGATTGCTGAAGTTGGTCGGCCAACATCGCCCTCTCAGCTTCGGCCGCCGCCGACCTTTCCTTGAAGGTTGCCCGGACGTTGCCGAACCTTCGGTACCCGACCTCCAGTTCGGACATCGTGAAGATCAGCTGCCGATGGAAAAAGCTTCGTCAGGATCGCATAACAAACAAAAATTTCTAAGGGAAAGAAGAAGTGATGCGAAGCTTACCTCAACCATGGTCGGGTAGAACCGCGACAGCATCTCGGTCACTTGCCGAGATCGCAGCGACTCTACGTCGGTTGGGAGGAGGATCCCCTGACACAACCTCCTCGCAAGGTTGTGGTCGGCCAGCGCCGACGCTCCTTCGGGGTAGTACGCGCTGGGAGGCGCAGATCGGCTCCCCGACCTTGTCTCGTCTGCGGGCTCCATCGGGGCTTTCCCCCGATCAGCTGCCCCGACCGACGGGACCGGCAGCGAGGGGATGCTGGAGTTCGACCCGGCGCCCCCGTTGCGCCAACGGACGCCGCCGGACGATGTTCGGTTTCCCGAACGTCATCCGGCTCCACCCGCACCGGCGAAGCCACTGATGTTCCCTCGGCCGCCTCCTCAGTCGGCCTCTCCTCTATGTGGACCGTCGGAGCCGCGAGGGCTATTACCGGCTCCGACTGGTCGGTCGCCGACACCTCGACGGTCGGCGGAGCTGGAGCAGGTTTCTTCGGGGGGCGCGAAGGACCGGCCCCCGATGCTAGCCTCTTCCTCGTGGCGAACCGCCGAATCTCGGCATCTGTCGGCCGCATCCTTGGAGGTGTCCCTGCAATACCGACCAAAATGTTAAAGACCGGACTAAGAGCCGAACAAAAAGAAAGACCGGGGGATCGGGCGATACCTATTCGGGGGACCTGACTCAAGCCGGCATCATAGAGAGCTTGTTCGGTGACAAGCTCCCTCTGCTTCGGGACCGACATATCTTTCAGTCAGTGGAAGTCCTCCCGATCGTCCGCCTCCACCCGGCTGTTGTCGTTGGCTTCGGTCCGGGGCACACCCCAGCGGGAAGGAAAGCCCCAAGGAAAAGAAGAGGAAACAAAGAAAAATTGGTTCTTCCACCCATGAATAGATGATGGAAGACCGGTGATGAAAGCAAGACCCTTCCGGGGGTTGAAGAGCCACCACCCTCGGGCTTTAGGGTGGGGTCGGAGCACAAAGAATGCCCGAAAGAGTGAAACGCGGGGGTTGGTCGGCAAGAGCTGACACAACAGCGCGAAGGAAATGATTAAACGAACAGAGTTCGGCGCCAGTTGCGCCGGACAGAGTCCGTAATAATCTAGTAGATTCCGGACGAACTCCAGAATCGGAAGCCGAAGACCCGCGCGAAGGTCTTCAACATATAGCACCAGATCGCCAGGCGGAGGGCTGTTAACCCGACCGCCGGCCCCTGGAGCAGAGAGCCGAAACTGCTCCGGGATGCGATATTGCTCCCGAAGCCGATCGACATTCGGCCCCGAAAGCGAGGAGGCCTCATCTTCCGGAGCCGATCGGGAGTCGTCGGTCGGGTTCCCCGACCGAGCTCCCTGAGTCGGTTTCCTGGTCATTGTACCGGAACCGAAAGAAGAAGAAAGAGAAGAAGAGGAAGAAGAAGAGGATGGGACCACGAACCAGATGGATCCCTCCGGAAGCAAGAGAGCTCTGCCCGCGACGACTGAGAAATCGCCCGGACAGAGTTTCCCCAGCGAAATGGTAAATGTGGGTCGTGGGTCCGGGAGGTCCTATATATATATAGGGCCGACCGACGGCCGAGATGCTTCCGCGCCGATCGAAGACCCGCAGATGCACGACGCGTGGCGCTCGCCGGTTGGCGGAGTATTCGACGCGCCCCATCCCGGGACGGCCGCACCGCCCACATTAAATGCCGGAGGGGGCGCCGGCCAACCACCTCGACACGCGGCACGCGGGGCGCGGCTTCGCATTTATGCGCCCGCGCCGATTCGCGTTCCCGATGGAACGCCTGACAAGCGGCCCACTCTCCCGCGATCGGCGCCGAATATCCGATCGTCTGATGCCGTATCGTCCGGCGCCCGATCCTCTGACACCGACGCAACATCTGACGACGACAAGATGCGACGTCTGATACCTGACGCCGACGTGACTTCTGACGCCGACTAGACGTCCGGGTCGCTTGGCATTTATGAGGCGTCTGGCATCGGATCAGCCGGCGGTACGGTCGGATCTACGCATGCGACAAATCCACTCCCAGTCGTCCGGGATCGCTGCCCGAATGAAAGCATCGGCCAGCTCGCCACCCGATTTGGGAGTGGAGGGGGGCAACTGTTGGGGGATACCCACCGACCGACCGACTAACGGCCCGACCGACCGACTGGCCGACTCCGACCGACTCCGACGGACGACTCCGACCACGACTCCGACGGACGACTCCGGCTGGCCGACAGACCGACCGATCGTCGGTCGGGGCGACCGACTGACGGATGCCATCACCGGCCATTCAACGGTCCATCGCCGATTGGGGATATGTCGGGCGTATCCATCCCGACCGACTGAACCCAGAGGTCTGATGGCCGACTCACATGAAACTCGCCGATCGACGGAGGAACCCGACGTCACTCTGCTGGCCACCGACCTAGGATCGGCCGACTCCTCCGATCGCCGTACAGCCGCCAGACTTTGTCAGCTCTGACAGCGACATGCGGCACGGCTACCTAGGGCATTGTCCCGTCGAAGGCATTGTCAACCCTGATAATTTGACAGCCGCACGGCGACATAACATTTTCACGGTGACTCTGACAGTCCACAGTGAGTTGACAGTTCCTCACTTGTCCGCGCCATTAATGACGGCGCCATACCGTGCTCCACTATATAAATCGGGAAGGCAACAGTGCAAAGGATCGATCCGCTCCGTCCCTCCCGAAAACGCAGGCTCGCTCCTCTCTCTCTCTCTCTCAAAGCTCTCTGTCTACATTTCACTGTTGCCCAGTCACCTCTCTGACTTGACCGTCGGAGGGTCCCCGCCGGAGCCGCCTTCGATCAGTGCGGACTTTCTTTTGCAGGTGCACGCTCCCCGACGATCGGATGACGAGGCGATTGACCGCAACACAAGGTAAAAGAGACAAATAACAGCAGTGTGAGAGAGCAAGCCGAGAGAAAAAATATTACTTCAAATTGGAACTAAATGTTCTACTGACAATGCAATCCGAAATTTTTTAAATATCCTCAAAAAAAAAAAGAAAAAAAGAAAAAAAAGACCATGCAATCCGAAATTACAAATCTGTCAGAATATATGAAATTCCATAATGCCACAAAACTACTCCCACATTTAATCTGACTGTAAAATACCCTGAACCCAAGAGATGGCAATGACGAAATCAATTTTGGATGGTTTCAGCTTAAAAAATAAGAATATGAATTCCACATACCACAACCGCCTTTTTCAACACTGATAAAAAAGAACAAAGTATTGGGACCACAATCTAAAAACAAGATAATTCAAGATAATTCATAAATATAAACAAACTAAGAACCATGAAGTTCATCAAATAGAAAAAAAGAAATCAAGAATGAAGGAGAAGTATATCCCCCCAACTCTCCCAAATACCCCAAAAAGGAGAAGAAATTCTAGCAAATGAAGAACTTCTTAAGAAAGCAGTGCAAAGCCGTTCTAGTCCTTTAACTAAATGCGTCAACAACTGCTCTGGGGATAACACCCAACAACTGGCCAAACCAAACTTCCCCCTCCCCCAACGGTGCTTTCTTCAGATGCAGTGTTTTAACCCATTACTTGCGTCAATCATGGTCTACCATTACACATTTTTAGAATTTGTTTTATGGGAAGTTAATTTTATTCTCAAGAAATCTTATATTGATGGAAAAGACACACACACACACACAAAAGGTGTCGCTTACATTACTCCCAGTGAATAAAGTTGGGAAGTGAAGCTTTTTCCCTGTAAAAGATAATGAAGATGCTATTTATCTTGCTAGTAAAAATATGTTCCAGACTTATATTTGTATATCAATCTCAAAAGAATGCACAAGGCAGAAATATTTGGAAGAGAGCTACTTCACAATGTGTAGTCTATTGTTTTGTCAACCTCTATGGATACTTGCCTGTAGGAGCACCCCAAAACAGGACCTTTTCTACCATAAAGATAGACAAATAATAATTCAAAAGAAAAATTATTTTTCCCACAAAAGTGAGGCAAAACATTCATCTTGCACTTGGTTGAAACCTTGTTCCTATTTAGGAAGTCCTCATGACACACATCAATGATAGCAAAACTGACCATCATTCGAGAATGAGGTGAACTGCAGAGCAAAACTACAAATCAAGGAGGCTCCAGAAAAGGATCTTCAATTAATACATGTATATAAAAGAAAGAGGCTTAGATAATATATATACATAAATGAGAGGTGACAAAAAAATCTTAATGCAATGATGGCTAAATTCATTAGCTTTCAATTATCCTATCTTCTAGGTGCCTTTTATACTGCATATTAAAAAAAAAGAAAAGAAAAGAAAAGAAAAGAAAGAAAAAAAGATGAACTTAAACCAAATCATTTGCAGACAATTCATTACACGGTAAAACTAAATCACAAACATTAACAAAATTACTTGAGTAATTTTTGAGGCCATCAGTCCTATATTTAATCTTAGAAAACACTCTACTGATGCAGAAAGAAAAAAGGAGTTATCTTTTTCTTGTTTGGGAACACACACACACACACACAGTATTGGTGCCTAACATTACTCACATGCATTTTGCAAGTAAATATCATACCCATCAAACTGCATGTAAGATGCAGCTAACATGAGAAGTACATCAAGTTAATTAAGAAAGAAAGAAACTGAAACACCAAATGCTGGGAAAGACACTTTCAGTCATGAAATCATCTCAGTAACATCTCTGGTTCTAATGTATGAAGAGAAAAAAAATCATGGCACCCCAAACCAAGCAAAACATTTTCAAAGACCAAATAGTTAAAAGAAATCTAGATCTTCTCATTAACAAAGCAACGAAGACTAGCTGATTACCCAAAATGTTGCCAGAGATCATCCAATGGTAATGGGAAAAGGAAGTCCAAGCAGTAATATCAATCTCTATGGCTCAACTGTTGTCACCTGCTGCCACTCTCCATCCACTGCTTCTTTCCACAATGTGACATTGTTATTCCCATCAGCCACAGCCAAGATGTTCCCTGTCAATGACCATGACACCCTCCAAACAGGGGCCTTAAAATCATGCAGAACTTTACCCTCCCACTGATCACTTCCTTCGCCACTGTCCATATAACCACAGTCCCATCCTGCGAAGCACTAGCAATGGTAGTCTTTGGAAGCCCCAAATTTGGTGCCCAAGCCACATCTCTCACCCAGTCAGTGTGCATCTGAAGAGCAGGAAAACAATCCAACTTCCAACTCCCATTGTAAAGCTTCCACACTTTAACCGTGTTATCACAGCCACCGGATGCAAGCTTCTGGACAGGATCAAACTGTCCTGAACCTACAAGGGCACCTGGTGCCATTGCTGGAGCCCATGAGACAGAAGTGACTCCAACTGGGTGGGCCTGGTCGATCCTAGTAGTGTCCCAGCCTCCATCAGTTCGACAGTGAAGACTGAGATGTTCCCATCGGAGGAACCACATGCCAAGCAGAGGCCAAGTTCATGTGGCGCCCACGCAATTGAATTGACAGAGGACTTGTGCTCAGCAAAAATGTGCGCCTGAGTCCACTCATCAGGCTTGCTCCCTTCCTTCCATATGATCACACGGCTATCATAGCTGCAAAGAGGCAAGCATGGATCCAAACTTAGGGTGGGCCCATGCGACCAGCCAGACTGGACCCTGGTGACCAGTCAAGGTAGCAAGGTGCTGATGTGAGGAGCCACTCACTCCAATAATCTTGATGGTAGAGTCAGAAGAGGCTGTGGCCAGGCGCTTGCCATAGTAGTCCATCGACACATCATGAACCACATCCTGGTGACCGTTTCTATTTTCTGAGAAGCATTGTCCCAATTCTAAACTGAAAAACTCTAAGTTTGTATTTGTTATAATTGTTCTTGTTTGGTTGTGTCCTATGGAGGACACAACTCTAGCTGCGCAAAATTGCATAAAGGCATTAAATTTCAGTAGTTGCCACCCAAAGAGGAATATATAAATAGTTCATCTTCTTTATTAAAATCTGTGTATCTTAGCTTATGCATCAAATTCCCATTCATAAACATTCTACAATATTTTCTAGGATTTGTACACGAGTAGTGCAACTGATCCCAAAACAAAACCTGAGATGGTGAAATGGTCAGATTATAAAAAGAAATAACCAAAAAAATATAAGCTTGATTCTTATCTTATTCTTGAAATTTAAATTGCAGCAAAGTTATCAGCAGAGACAAACTCAAGAGAAAGATCGATCAAGCAAAGTAAAAGGAATATGTGAATCGGCCCTTCACATCATTTCTGATACTTTACAACGCTTCAAAAGTATCAAAATGTCGAAATAATAACGTTAGAAAAATCCAGAAATCAAGCAAAAGATGAGAAGGATGAAATTATCCATAAAATTAACTCATACATAATCAATAATTCAAAACTAACGAAAACATTCAACACGAAGACATCAACTAGGATCCGAGGAAAAAGGGTTCGACTCTTATTATTTCATTGCCAGATTTCAGCTTACAGCAATTTCAAGATCGCGAGAAGGCGGAGATCAAGAAAACCCTAGATCTTTGCTAGAAAGAAATCGACAAAAGGAAACATCGCTAGATCCGGAAGCAACGAACCAAATAGAAGGATTTGAAAATCTAAGAACGGAGGAAAAGGATTACCTCTTCGAGATCTCTCGCGAACCGGATCAGGCGGAAAGGCAACGTTCCTCTCCCCCGATTCCCTTTCGTCCTCTTGGGACAGCAATCAGTAACGTCAAAGAAGTATCTCCCCCAGCCGACTCCCGAGTCCTGACACGACATCGGTCGGATCGTGTGCGGGCTTTTGTAAGGCTTGAAAATAACACCCGACTCCAGGCTTCCAGCCCGACATTTGCAGCCACGGGGCGGCCCGGCCCATAGTGCTGATCATGGCCGGACCTAGGGCCTAAATTGTACTCCTTGGTCATCAGTTTTCGGATCGGGCCTATGTAAAATTTGATATGCTTTAGGCCCAAATCCGGCCCATGATCAGCCTACCTCCACAATTTTAGATTTAGAGTTCCGAACAGTTTTGCCTCTAAATATATATTCCAAAAAAACAGATATAGTGGATGTTGATTAAATATTGAAGAAAATATCATTCATTTAGAACCAAAATCGTTTTGAATTTTTTAATATATACAAATTCTAAAAAGATAATAAACTTTTCTACAAAATTACTAATATAAATGTTACCTCTTAAAGAAACACACAAATTTCTTTACGTAAATTCACCCAGAAATACCCAACAAAAGGTTTTAACCAGTTCTTTTGCCCTTCGTAATCTCTGAAAAACTATAGTTATATATAATATATATCCAGCCATGTATCATATGGGCATCAGCATCCGATAACTATATTTATTTCGTGCACCGACTCTTTAATTCACACACTGCGGTATATTGCGTTTCCCGACTTCTCCCATCACTCTGATTAATTACTCCAGCTCCACTTCCCCTCTCCGTTCCCTCACACGGCTCGTTGACGGCAGTGCGGACGGTGTTGAAAGGATCAGATCCGTCGACCCTCGCAAAGAAGAGGGGAGAGTGTAGCAGAGCAAGAGCGAGGGAGATGTCGGGCGGGTCACGGCGGTCGGGGGCGTGCGTGAAGTGCTGCCTGGTATTGTTCGCCGTCGCGTCCGCTCTCTGCGTCTCGGGTCCAGCCCTCTACTGGAGATACAAGAAGGGCTTCGGTGGTGGGATTTCCGCCCACTCTTCTTCCTCCTGTGCGCCCTGCGTCTGCGACTGCCCTCCTCCCCTCTCCCTCCACAAGATCGCGCCTGGTACTCTTTTCTTGCGTTCTTGGTCTCCTCCCCTTTCTTGTGATTGCTCTCTCTTTTATCTGGCCCAAAATATTTTCGGGGTTTTGATGATTCTTTAGCCTTCTATGGTTGTGATTCGGGGTTTGGAATGAATTTGGGTGGGAACTGTTCTTGATGATCTTTTCTTTCAATTTGGGAAGGTTATCATTCGTTCTGCGATCTTGGGTTTGATGATGATCGATCGTGTTGGACAAGGAAGATGGATTAAAAAAATCCTATCTTTCCTAATAATTTGCTATTTTTCGTTAATGTTGGAACGCGTAGCTAGATCTAGGGGATTCATTACTTCCTGCCGTTTAAGTTGTTGATTTGTGATTTTTATTTGGACTTCCTGATATAGTAATTTCTTGCAAATTAGTAATTTTACCTTTTCAATTGGATTGTTTCACTTTGCTGGGAGAATTTCACTTACTAATATACGTGTTGCTGCCTCAAGATATCCTAAAACCATATCACATGAGCTGTGCAAGACATTTGAGATCAAACAGGTAGCAAGTAGGCACATGTCAATTTGTCTACGATACTGCAATATAGAGAGGGTAACGTCGAAGGGATTCTTCAGTTAGGATGGTGAAAAAAACCAGGTAGAGCAGATTTTGTTAATGATGCGGGTTGCTCCCTTTTTTCCAACTACCCCTTTTTTTTGTGGTGGGGAGGGGGGGTGGGGTGGGGGAGCGGAGGAAACGCTGGAAAATGGAACTTCTTATTTTGTAAAGTACGTTCCTGCAACATGTTCGTCTCTGGCTGGTAGATTTTTTAGAAACTGTTGAGAATTTTAACTATAGATCTTCAGATTAGATGTCTGAAGTTAGCCTCTTTTGCGCAAATCCTTTTTCTCCCCTTTCTGTTGAGTGGTGAAGTTCAGTGTATTATCCTATTTCTTTTTTCAATCCCGTAGGAGGAATAGATTGCAAACAGATGTTGGTGACAGGGCCTTGCTGCAAGACATCGGCTTTGAGGAGATATGCTCATCTAACAAATTCCTTCGGACAACCATAGCTATCTTAGAGAGGATTGATTTAGACATCATGCTTTTTGTGATGTTTTAGAAAGAAAATTGATGTCCGGATTTCTTTGTGTGTGTGTGTGTGTGTGTGTTTATGAATTCACATTAAACATCTTGAACTGAACATTACAACTGGCTCCCCAGTGTTCAGGAACCCAGTCTTTTGCCTTTGTGGTTTCTTATCCGTATTGGTTTCTTTTTTTTTTTTTTCTTTCTTTTTCTTTTTCCTTTGTGGCTTGTCTTTTGCCCTTGCATCTTGTACTGCTCTTCCTATTAAGGCAGTAGGAGCTATCTCGCTTAAAAGGAATCTCTCTCTCTCTTTTCCCCTGTTTCATTCACAAATCCAATATTCATTAGTAAGATAAAGGTTTCATATATTATAACTGTATAAAATTGTCTGGTTTATAAAATCTAGTACAATTGGAACTATGTGTTAATGTTGTATTATGGTATCCTTTGAAAGGAGTTTACTTTTCCTGCAAACTGTTTAGTCAGAAATTCTCATCTTCTTTTTGATGGCTGCACTTCTATCTTCTTGACTTGTAACTCCAAGTTGTGTGATTATTGCATTATGTTTAGTCATTCCAAGTAGAGACTTATTGAATTTTTTTTTTTTTTCTTTTGCAGGATTGATAAACCTCTCAATTACAGGTTTAAACTCATCCCGTGAAGAATCTCTCTCTCTCTCTCATGCACGCTTTGCATATATGTGCAATGTCTTTATGTTTTTAAAGAAGTTAAGATATATGCATATGTGTGTGTTTGTTCAAAGAAGTTGGTATGATGCTTAATTTATGCATCTCTTTTCACTTATCTGGAATTAGTCCTTTTTCTTTCTTATTCCTGCCAGTTTTGCTCTTATTTTCTTGACATTTGATATCTGACATGCTAGACATCTGATATACAAATTTTGGAAGGTAAAACATATTCTCTAGCATTGGCATTTTTAAAAAATCCATCTCCTTGCTATAAGAGAATGAAAGATCATGCATCCTTGCTTTAATCTGCTAGTCTTTGCCCCATAAAATAGGTTAGTTGCTTTATGCTTAGTAGTTTTGCTCTCATACATATTGTACTTGTGCTTCATATTTCTGCAGTTGAATTACATCAAAGAGTTTTAGCAAAGCCTCAGAATATTGTTTTATACTATATATACCTATGTGCTTATGTATGCCTATGTATCTGTGGAATATTGTTTTATAAGATACCACCTCATTGTATTTACTGCATGGAGGTCTGAGTGATTCTAGCTTGGTGGTTTAGGGCTTGATATTAAAAGGATAGATCACTTGTTTGAATCCTAGTTTATACATTTATTATGTGAGGACCTATACGAGCATGTTTAGTCCCACATTGGTTATACACTAGGAAGATCTTGAGTACTTATAAAAGACTAAGGAATTCAAAGAGTTCCTTCCAACTAGTCTTTTTGAGGAGATCCTTGGTCATTATAAAAGATATCAGAGTGGATCTAGCCCATGACCCATGTGTATTAGGGCACATTGCAGCATTGGGTCCATTAGGGCTAATCACAAGCTAATTATGTTGCTTATTGTTGGATTTGAATGGATTTTAAATCATAGTTTGGCAAGGACACTGAGACTTATATAGGGGTGGTGTGTGAGAATCTATGTGGGCATGTGTTTAGTCCTACATCAGTTTTATTTTGGAAAGATCTTGAGTACTTATATAGGATCAAGAAACCAAAATAACAGCTTTTAGTGAGCTTGTTGAGTGAGGTCCTGGAAGTTCGTCTTTGTCTTCTTGTGGCATGGTGCCTGCAAATGTTCTAAAGAAATGGGGCCATGTATGTTAAAGCTTGCTTCGTCATTTCTTTAATGAGATCATTGTGACAGCTGACTCACAAAGGAACAATTCTTTGTGAGTAAATTTGATGGTTGATAGGATTAGATGATTCACTTTCAAGAACAGAATCTTTTCATTACCAAAATTTGCCTATCCTGCAGCCGAGCATAGAAGACCATCTGTGAAGAGGAAAAAATTTGAATGTGGAGTATTTAGAGGAAAGAAATCTTGAAAAGCGTTCTGTGAAACATAGTTTGCCTTGACACTGAAACAATGCGCCTGCACATACACAGTAGATGACCCACCATTCTGAGAAAACCTTCCTTTGTATGCCACTGGAGAATGGTTCTTCAGCACTCCAGCAGTGTAAGTAATAAAATTGTGTAGTTGGTTTGCATAATGTTTGTGGATTGCATGTATGTACATGTGATGTGTGAAGCAATTAGTATCTGAAAATTAAAAATAGTCAAATTTCATTGTATCTAAGCATCATGAAGGTGTTTGGATTCCCATTTTTGATATAAATATGATTTTCCATTTATGGATGGGAACTTCACTTGAACTGTTTGTTGAGTTGCACTCTCCTGTGGCATCAATATATGGTATCCCATCATCTATTTTAAAGTGAACTGCAGCATCTGAAAAACCATGGCATTGTAGAATCTACAAGCTCCAACCTCCATGTACTGCTGCGGTTGCTTAAAGGCTTTATGTTCATAGTGTGTGCATGCAATATCAGAGGAGAGGATGTTTATCAACATGAGCTCACAGCTTCATTGCCATTGACCCTGTCATTGCGCCTTCACCTTCTATTTTGTGTCGCCATCTCTGTTTACAATATAATCCAGCACTGCAATGTTCTTTGTTCTTATCAAACTTGCTGGTGGATACACCGTGTCACATGACAGATTGTGGGAAACATGATCCGGAGCTCAACAAGGAGATGGAGAAGCAGTTTGTGGATCTCCTCACAGAGGAGCTGAAGCTGCAGGAGGTTGTTGCTGAGGAGCATACTCATCATATGAATGCCACCGTTGTTGAAGCAAAAAGAGTGGCTTCTCAGTATCAAAAAGAGGCTGAGAAGTGCAATGCCGCAACAGAGATATGTGAGGCGGCCAGAGAGCGGGCTGAGGCAGCACTGACTAAAGAGAAGAAGATCACGGCACTCTGGGAAAGGCGGGCCCGCCAACTGGGTTGGCAAGGTGCATGACTTGTGGTTTAGTAAAATTTCCACCACTTGCTCTTTGCGGCCATAGTAGGTGTTTCCTCGATAGCGTTGAATTGTAACGTCAATTTATATTTTTGATGGCGAACGGCACTGAAAGTGTTTGTAATATTATATTGTTCCTCCTGGAGAAACGTAGTTGCATGCCTTAGGTTGGTCGATATCAAATCTAATATGCTCTGTATTTATGCTGCAGCCAATCTCTTCAGCCCGAGCTTATAATATCTTGCTCTTGTCTACTTGTGATTTAGTTGGTGCTGATTGATGTTTATTTTACCACTAATCTGAGTAGCTGGATGGCCTCTGTAGTATGGTGATTTTTAGTAATGTAATTTTACCATGCTTAGCATCTTGATCTTTTCATCAACATCTAATACAATTATTTATTTTAGTTAAATATGGAGGTATATTCCTCACTACATGTGATCAAATACTCCTATCTAATTTGTATATTTAACAGCATTATGAACAAAGTGATGTGGTGACAATGAAATTAAAGTTTTTAACCAGGTAGAGAACGTCTAAAGCAGTCTACAGGAAGCTGTCGCTCTTTGCATTAGCCGCTAAACCATAAGCCAATGAAACAAAATTATATCCTATCCTTGTCCACCGGAAAATTTTTGTATGTTAGAATGATAAATTAAAGCAATAACACTATCTGCTTCTGTTATGCCCCTTCTCTGGCAACGCGAGATTAATTTGGGCAGCAATACCCAGAAACTTTAACCTTGCAAGGCTGATGCGTGTTGCTGTTTTTATTTATGAACTTTTGAAGGTAAATTAAAATATTGCTGTTTAACTTTTGAACTTGTGATGGTAAATAGATTAGTGTTGCCTTGATTCTTGCAATGTTATTTATCTACTTTTCAGTGGTTTTTGCATTTCTAATTTTTGTTGCTGTCGACATTTCTTTCGTTATAATCCACCTAATGCAAGTCTATTTGCCCGCCTTCTATGTAAAGCTTTGCAGTCCTGAGTGCCTGCACGTCAAAGCAGCCTTCTAGAATGCTAGTTATTGATTCTCAATTTGTGAACAATCACATATGAATGCGCATTCAAGTGCATCAAATAGTGTTTTCACTTGGAGTGGGAACTGATCCAATTGCAATAAGTTCAGCTAACATCCAAAACTAGCATTTCAAAAAGAAAAAAAAAAAAATGTCAATCCTTAACTACTTAATAATATTCGAGTTAGACCTTCTAACCCCTTATCCATTTTTTTTTTTTTTGAAGTCTCCACACCATTGGCTTTGACTGTAATTTGATGGTGAAAGTATCCCCCATCTCAGTAAGGTGAAGATTATCAAGAGCAGGGATCATACATATTCCAGCTTTGTCCTTGGATCGGGACTATGCAGCCAAATTGACATGTCATATTCGTGCCCGGAAGGGTTGCCTAGACCATTTTGAAAGGATTTAAGCTTTTCAAGAAGCATTCCTAGCTTTTATCCCTAGTCAGAATGGTAGACAAACTGTGTAGTGCAGTTAAATAATCTTATCTCAGATTCATGCACAACTCTAATAAAAGGAAACTTCAGAACCTGTTCTTTCATAATGACAGCAGTAACCTAGCAGAATTACCCAAGAAAAGTATTTTTCATTTTGTCATACATGGTCAGAAACTTAGTAAGGACCATCATCCATGACACAAGCTACATCTATAATTATGTTTATAACCCTTCAAAGGTTTAGGTTGGTGCTTGGTTTGAGGACTTGCAGACTTATTACAACATACCCAGGAAATAGTGGGAGAAAGCAGGGACATGCTTCGGAAGTAAACCAATTCTGACATCAATCCCTCCTCCATCAATTGGACTCTGCATGAAGTAAGCAACCTGTTGGAAAGGAGAAGCCAATGGTGACACATAGACTGCATCTCCAATCCCAAAGTCCACCTTGTGGTAGGGGGTTCTTGTCCAGTCCGAGACCATCGTGAGCTCAGGCAGTGGAGGGAGCACGCCTTGTGGAGCCTCGAGGGCCTCCAGATAGGCTCCCACGTAGTAGTCATTGGTCACAGCTTGCTTTGCCTCCTTTATCTTCTCAATGATTGTTGCCATGCTCTCTCTTTCGAGTTCTCCACTGGTGCATGAGATGGAGGAGAGCACGTAGGCATTCCCTGTGAACTCTTTGGGCAGGGGTGGATCCATCCGGGTCCTTGTGTCCACTGCAAATTGGAGACATACTATTCTGTCTTTTTGTATTCCCAAGGCTTTAGTCCTTGCCTGCAGTAAGTGAACATAGATTGGCAAATGAACCCACTTGCATTTTGGTAAACATGCTGAGATGCATGAAATATGAACCACATCCAGATTCTACATTTGGCTTTTGTGCAGAAGAATGCTGTTAATGTAAGTGACTTCAGCTAAAGCCCAGGAAGGCAGAGATAGCTTACCTCCTCTCTTTTCAGCCATTAAAAATCTCCATGTGAACTAACTTCAGCACAAGCTTAGTAAAACATGGATAGCTTACCTTTTCTTTTTTCATTCCACCAGAGATTTCCTCCATGCGAACCATTGGATCAAGTCTCTCTAGGAACACAAATATAAGTGGAAGTTCCATAGATAAATGGACGGCTTTCAGAAATAGAATGACCAGGAGTTTTTATGTATGATATTTAGTGAAACCCCAGTGTTCAATATGAATTATTTGAGAGAATCTGTTCAAAGATTCTTTGTTCTAACCATGGTAGGGCTATAACCAAATTGAACAAACCAGGTTATGCTGTTCAAAAAGGGGTTTTAGTTAAATAGAGTGAATTAGAATTGAAGAGCTCTGATCATTTAGAAATAGAAAGGATTCACCGAACAAACAAAGTTAGAAGCATTATACTTGGAACTCTTGCTGTCAGTTTCAAATCAAGCACAAACTTACTGTAAATTTGGTCCTTGAGGTTTATGCAGAAATTTGTGAAGGAAATTGTGGAAAGAACTTTATAATTTATGTCAGTTATGCCATTTAATTTACTCTTCGGTGAAATTATATAGATCTCTTGGCCATAATCATTTTTGCGTCACTATTTATGTATTTTAACAAAGCAACCTAAAATCTCTTCTGAATTAAAAAAAAAAAAAAGAACGAAACAAAACAAAACAAGCTGAAACCTAGTGATTCAAGCTAGCCATGCCTCAGTGTTACAGGAGCTACTACTTTGTGGTTGAGCAAATCGATGCTTCTCAACAAAGGTTAACTGAAACATGAGTTTTACTTGGGCTATTTTGGCAAGAAAAAGGTTCCAATTCCTGAGGTAATTGCTCCATAGCCCGTATTTTCAAGAATCTCACAATTTTGTGTGAAAATAAAAAGATGATAGCCGATAGGAATCAAACAGTCTTTTGTAATGGTCTCTAACTAACATGACAACTTTCTCTTTTTATGCACTTTTATGTCTATTATCATTTGAAAATGTTCAGGGATATACATATTAGAAATAGAATAAGAGAAAGGGTTTAATGTGTCTTCGACCATAGATCTATTGAATGAGATTATTTGACTTGAACTATGTTCTTATAAACTCACCATGAGAAAACTTGTATCCTTTATTCATCACAATGAAATCTCATAACTGATACTTGTATGGCTAACTGAAACTGTGTAGACTGCTATGAAACTTTCATATTATTTTATTAGCAAATCTTATACTACTGTTTATTACTAATGCACCATGTTAAAACTGTCCATTTACATGTACTTTCTACAAGATTGTTCCTTAAAGATGCATGAGTTCAACTTTATATTATAAATCAAACACCAGATTGAATATCATCAAATTAAATGTAACCGGGCTTAACAGAAATGATCTTATATTTAAAGAATGATGGTTGCAATTTTGATAAAAGGTCAAGGCACTTCTGGAATCATAAACATTGTATCATATATTTGAAGCAATCTACTGCAAGTATACTAATATCATTAGTTATCAGAATTTTTAATAGAATAAAACAAAGAACACGAGGACTTAGAAGTGTAGAAATCTACTACCAATAAACAGCTAAAAAAAGGGCCCTATGCAAGGAGAAAGCTCTTATCGGAACAGATTTACTTGCCAAAATTGTTATTCACATGACACTTACTGCAAAATTTTGACTATGAATAAACTGTTCATGACCTCCATGTCACTTCACTTTAAACTTCTTAAAATATTGACTTCTATGAAAAGAAAGCTACCTATAGCATCTCACAGCAAAGTTTGACCAGACACAAGACACATGCACGTGTGCACAGGCACGCATGCGCATTCACACAAACACACACACTCTTCTTGATGATTTATTAATTAGTTTTCTTTGAAAAAGATAAAATTAAACAGTATTCTTTGAAAAAAGATAAAATGTTTGCACTAAACCGATCAACAGAACCTTAATACGTAGGCACTTTCACTGCCAAAATTAGTTTATCAATGTTAATGTGTCTCTACTTTCACTGCCAAAATTAGTTTATCAATGTTAATGTGTCTCTCTTTTTCTATAAATGAGGTCCAAGAAAGTGTCATACTTTCAGTCTTCCACCTTCTGACTCTTCTATCAATCACATTATTGATCTGCATGCTATACGCATACCCTCTGGTATCAGTGATTTTTACTGACTAAAAACAATAGAAAAGAAGATGTGCATAAATGTTGAGACGAAAAGTATCGGATGTAATTCAGATATCCTGAAATATTGTTATGCATTATATCACATAAGGTTTGCATATGTCCACACCAGTTCCTGAGGAGATGACGTCTACTAAATCTTAGAGCTATACAATTTTTCTAGTAGATCTTATTGGTCATGTCAATCATACTATATCAACATTTTACTATGAGCATGCATCCTAAAGACGTTCAATTAATTGTTCTAACTTCCACTTTAGTCTAGTATAGATCGAGATTTATAAGACCTTAAAATTTGTATCTGAGTCCCTCTAGATTTTTTGGTGGTTTGCCTCTTCTCTATCAAGTACTTTTTCCTGTTTGTATCTTCATCTTTTTTTACATGCATATCACTAGTGATATTCTTGATGCATCTTCTTGAATAGTAAGGTTTGTGGTATGTATATAACCACCATTTCCATAATTTTTTATAATTTTAAACATTTCCTAAGTGTAGCTGCTTTATGTCATACTCCAGTTACAAGTTTAAGAGTTATAAATCTTTTTTTATTTATATTTCCTAATCTAATATATTCCTCTACACCATAAATTCAGTAAAGATTTGTATTTCAAAACATAAGACATTCAGATATAGTATGCATAAGCATAAAATATTCAAATGGCGATAATCATTACCAATATATAACATCTTGTTAAGCTCAGTCTCGTTTGGAAATTCTTCTCCTACATTTCAAAATCCTTTGTTAATCTTCTTTTTCATAATCCACTATTTTTCTCTTTGTAGGTTTTCCATGCATTAGCATCTCCTGATTGGTAGAGACAAATATAAGCTCCTCTCCATATATTAGAATTGGCTACCATCTTGTTCATTTCTCTATGTATAATCTAATCGTTCTACTTTTGCATTGATATACTTATTTTTAAGTACACAGTTAACTTTGTAAAACATTACTTCAAGTCTCAAGGACTTCTAACAATGATTGTTAGGCTAGGTTGAGTCTGGGAATTTTTCTCCTGCCATTAGAAAAAAATCCTTTGTCAATCTTCCTTTTTAAATTTCACTGTTTTTCTCTTTCTAGGTTTCCCATTAGCATCTCCTATTGCTGGACATAAATATAAACTCCTCTTATCATTTGCCACCATTTTGTTCATTTCTCTATGTGTATAATCTAGTCATGCTACTTTTGTATTGATATACTTATTTGTAAGCAGACAATTTACCTTAAACTTTTCTTCAAGTCTTAAGGACCTCCAACA